>NW_027477030.1:0-105866 GCF_051020955.1 Megalopta genalis | reverse complement strand
TGTTTTGATGTTAAATCATGTGATTTCCTTGGGTGTGAAGCGAAATCGTTTGTTTCACATGCAGCTGAAGCTAAATCACGTATATCACAAGTATTTGAAGCTAAACAGTTTGATGCGCATGGATTTGAAGCTAAGCCTTCTACTTCGCATCGATTTGCAGTTAAAGCATGTGTTTCTCTTGGATTTGAAGCAAACTTGTTTGTTTCGCGTGCTGTTGAATCTAAATCATGTTTATCACAAGTATCTGAATCTATACCATCTGTTTCGCAAGAATATGAAGCTATGAAGCTAAACCATGTGTTTCGCATGAATTTGAACCTAAATGATGTGTTTCGCATGGATTTGAAGCTAACTCGTTTGTTTCGTCTTCATTTGAAGCTGTTTCATTTATATCGCAAGTATTTGAAGCTAAACCATTTGTTTCGGATGGATTTGAAGATAAGCCTTCTACTTCGCATTGATTTAAATCTAAATCGTGTGTAAGGCATGGATTTGAAGCTAACTCGTTTGATTCGCCTGCATTTGAAGTTAAATCATGTATATCACAAGTATTTGAAGCTAAACCATTGGTTTCGAATGGTTTTGAAGATAAGCATCCTACTTCCCATTAATTTGAAGCTAACTCGATTGATTCGACTGCATTTGAATCTATATCACTTATTTCGCAATTATCTGAAGATAAATCATTTGCTTCTCATGTATTTGAAGCTAAGCCGTCTATTCCGCATTGATTTGAAGCTAAATCATGTGTTTCGCATGGATTTGAAGCTAACTCGTTTGCTTCGCCTGCATTTGAAGATAAATCATGTATATCACAAGTATTTGAAGCTAAACCGTTTGATTCGCATGGATTGGAAGCTAAGCCTTCTACTTCGCATTGATTTGCAGCTAAATCATGTGTTTCGCATGGATTTGAAGCTAAGCCTTCTACTTCGCATTGATTTGAAGCTAAGTCATGTGTTTCGCAAGGATTTGAAGCTAACTCGTTTGTTTCGCAATGCAGTTGATGCTAAATCATGTATAAAACAAGTATTTGAAGCTAAACCATTTATTTCGCATGTATTTGAAGCTAAGACTTCTACTTTGCATGAAATTGAAGCTATGTCATGTGTTTCGCTTGGATTTGAAGCTAACTCGTTTGTTTCGCATGCATTTGAAGCTAAATTATGTATATCACAAGTATTTGAAGCTAAACTATTTGTTTCGCATGAATTTGAAGCTAAGCCTTCTACTTCGCTTTGATTAGAACCTAAATAATTTGCTTCGCTTGGATTTGAAGGTAAAGCGTTTGTTTCGCATGCAGCTGAAGCTGAATCATGTATATCACAAGTATTTGAAGCTAAACCATTTGTTTCGCATGAATTTGAAGCTAAGCCTTCTACTTCGCTTTGATTTGAAGCTAAATCATGTGTTTCGCATGGTTTTGAAGCTAACTCGTTTGTATCGCATGCAGTTGAAGCTAAATCATGTATATCACAAGTATTTGAAGCTAAACATTTGTTTCGCATGGATTTGAAGATAAGTCTCCTACTTCGCATTAACTTGAAGCTAACTCGATTGATTCGACTGCATTTGAATCTATATCACTTATATCGCAATTATCTGTAGATAAATCAATTGCTTCTCATGTATTTGAAGCTAAGCCGTCTATTTCGCATTGATTTGAAGCTAAATCATGTGTAGCGCATGGATTTGAAGCTAACTCCTTTGTGTCGCCTGCCGTTAAAGCTAAATCATGTATATCACAAGTATTTGTAGCTAAACCATGTGTTTCGCATGAATTTGAAGCTAAATGATGTCTTTCGCATGGATTTGAAGCTAACTCTTTTTTCGCCTGCAGTTGAAGCGAAATCATTTATATCACAAGTATTTGAAACTAAACCATTTATTTCGCATGGATTTGAAGACAAGCCTACTACTTCGCATTGATTTGAAGCTAAATCATGTGTTTCGCATGGATTTGAAGCTAAGCCTTCTACTTCGCATTGATTTGAAGCTAACTCGATTGATTCGACTGCATTTGAATCTATATCACCTATTTCGCAATTATCTGAAGATAAATCATTTGCTTCTCATGTATTTGAAGCTAAGCCGTCTATTTCGCATTGATTTGAAGCTAAATCATGTGTTTCGCATGGATTTGAAGCTAACTCGTTTGCTTCGCCTGCATTTGAAGATAAATCATGTATATCACAAGTATTTGAAGCTAAACCGTTTGATTCGCATGGATTGGAAGCTAAGCCTTCTACTTCGCATTGATTTGCAGCTAAATCATGTGTTTCGCATGGATTTGAAGCTAAGCCTTCTACTTCGCATTGATTTGAAGCTAACTCGATTGATTCGACTGCATTTGAATCTATATCACCTATTTCGCAATTATCTGAAGATAAATCATTTGCTTCTCATGTATTTGAAGCTAAGCCGTCTATTTCGCATTGATTTGAAGCTAAATCATGTGTTTCGCATGGATTTGAAGCTAACTCGTTTGCTTCGCCTGCATTTGAAGATAAATCATGTATATCACAAGTATTTGAAGCTAAACCGTTTGATTCGCATGGATTGGAAGCTAAGCCTTCTACTTCGCATTGATTTGCAGCTAAATCATGTGTTTCGCATGGATTTGAAGCTAAGCCTTCTACTTCGCATTGATTTGAAGCTAAGTCATGTGTTTCGCAAGGATTTGAAGCTAACTCGTTTGTTTCGCAATGCAGTTGATGCTAAATCATGTATAAAACAAGTATTTGAAGCTAAACCATTTATTTCGCATGTATTTGAAGCTAAGACTTCTACTTTGCATGAAATTGAAGCTATGTCATGTGTTTCGCTTGGATTTGAAGCTAACTCGTTTGTTTCGCATGCATTTGAAGCTAAATTATGTATATCACAAGTATTTGAAGCTAAACTATTTGTTTCGCATGAATTTGAAGCTAAGCCTTCTACTTCGCTTTGATTAGAACCTAAATAATTTGTTTCGCTTGGATTTGAAGGTAAAGCGTTTGTTTCGCATGCAGCTGAAGCTGAATCATGTATATCACAAGTATTTGAAGCTAAACCATTTGTTTCGCATGAATTTGAAGCTAAGCCTTCTACTTCGCTTTGATTTGAAGCTAAATCATGTGTTTCGCTTGGATTTGAAGCTAACTCGTTTGCTTCGCCTGCATTTGAAGCTGATTCATGTATATCACAAGTATTTGATGCTAAACCATTTGTTTCGCATTGATTTGAAGCTAAGGCTTATACTTCGCATTGTTTTGATGTTAAATCATGTGATTTCCTTGGGTGTGAAGCGAAATCGTTTGTTTCACATGCAGCTGAAGCTAAATCACGTATATCACAAGTATTTGAAGCTAAACAGTTTGATGCGCATGGATTTGAAGCTAAGCCTTCTACTTCGCATCGATTTGCAGTTAAAGCATGTGTTTCTCTTGGATTTGAAGCAAACTTGTTTGTTTCGCGTGCTGTTGAATCTAAATCATGTTTATCACAAGTATCTGAATCTATACCATCTGTTTCGCAAGAATATGAAGCTATGAAGCTAAACCATGTGTTTCGCATGAATTTGAACCTAAATGATGTGTTTCGCATGGATTTGAAGCTAACTCGTTTGTTTCGTCTTCATTTGAAGCTGTTTCATTTATATCGCAAGTATTTGAAACTAAACCATTTGTTTCGGATGGATTTGAAGATAAGCCTTCTACTTCGCATTGATTTAAATCTAAATCGTGTGTAAGGCATGGATTTGAAGCTAACTCGTTTGATTCGCCTGCATTTGAAGTTAAATCATGTATATCACAAGTATTTGAAGCTAAACCATTTGTTTCGAATGGTTTTGAAGATAAGCATCCTACTTCCCATTAATTTGAAGCTAACTCGATTGATTCGACTGCATTTGAATCTATATCACCTATTTCGCAATTATCTGAAGATAAATCATTTGCTTCTCATGTATTTGAAGCTAAGCCGTCTATTTCGCATTAATTTGAAGCTAAATCATGTGTTTCGCATGGATTTGAAGCTAACTCGTTTGCTTCGCCTGCATTTGAAGATAAATCATGTATATCACAAGTATTTGAAGCTAAACCGTTTGATTCGCATGGATTGGAAGCTAAGCCTTCTACTTCGCATTGATTTGCAGCTAAATCATGTGTTTCGCATGGATTTGAAGCTAAGCCTTCTACTTCGCATTGATTTGAAGCTAAGTCATGTGTTTCGCAAGGATTTGAAGCTAACTCGTTTGTTTCGCAATGCAGTTGATGCTAAATCATGTATAAAACAAGTATTTGAAGCTAAACCATTTATTTCGCATGTATTTGAAGCTAAGACTTCTACTTTGCATGAAATTGAAGCTATGTCATGTGTTTCGCTTGGATTTGAAGCTAACTCGTTTGTTTCGCATGCATTTGAAGCTAAATTATGTATATCACAAGTATTTGAAGCTAAACTATTTGTTTCGCATGAATTTGAAGCTAAGCCTTCTACTTCGCTTTGATTAGAACCTAAATAATTTGTTTCGCTTGGATTTGAAGGTAAAGCGTTTGTTTCGCATGCAGCTGAAGCTGAATCATGTATATCACAAGTATTTGAAGCTAAACCATTTGTTTCGCATGAATTTGAAGCTAAGCCTTCTACTTCGCTTTGATTTGAAGCTAAATCATGTGTTTCGCTTGGATTTGAAGCTAACTCGTATGTTTCGCATGCAGTTGAAGCCAAATCATGTTTATCACAAGTATCTGAATATAAACCATCTGTTTCGCATGAATATTAAGCTAAACCATGTGTTTCGCATGAATTTGAAGCTAAATGATGTCTTTCGCTTGGTTTTGAAGCTAACTCTTTTGTTTCGCCTGCATTTGAAGCTATATCACTTATATCGCAATTATCTGAAGATAAATCATTTGTTTCTCATGTATTTGAATCTAAGCCTTCCACTTCGCATTGATTTGAACCTAAATAATGTGTTTCGCTTGGATTTGAAGGTAAAGCGTTTGTTTCGCATGCAGTTGAAGCTAAATCATGTATATCACAAGTATTTGAAGCTAAACCATTTGTTTCGCATGGATTTGAAGATAAGTCTCCTACTTCGCATTGATTTGAAGCTAAATCATGTGTTTCGCATGGTTTTGAAGCTAACTCGTTTGTATCGCATGAAGTTGAAGCTAAATCATGTATATCACAAGTATTTGAAGCTAAACCATTTGTTTCGCATGGATTTGAAGATAAGTCTCCTACTTCGCATTAATTTGAAGCTAACTCGATTGATTCGACTGCATTTGAATCTATATCACTTATATCGCAATTATCTGTAGATAAATCAATTGCTTCTCATGTATTTGAAGCTAAGCCGTCTATTTCGCATTGATTTGAAGCTAAATCATGTGTAGCGCATGGATTTGAAGCTAACTCCTTTGTGTCGCCTGCCGTTAAAGCTAAATCATGTATATCACAAGTATTTGTAGCTAAACCATGTGTTTCGCATGAATTTGAAGCTAAATGATGTCTTTCGCATGGATTTGAAGCTAACTCGTTTGTTTCGCATGCAGTTGAAGCTAAATCATGTATATCGCAAGTATGTGAAGCTAAACCATTTGTTTCGGATGGATTTGAAGCTATGCCTTCCACTTCGCATTGATTTGAAGCTAAATCATGTGTTTCGGATGGATTTGAAGCTAACTCGTTTGCTTCGCCTGCATTTGAAGCTGATTCATGTATATCACAAGTATTTGATGCTAAACCATTTGTTTCGCATTGATTTGAAGCTAAGGCTTATACTTCGCATTGTTTTGATGTTAAATCATGTGATTTCCTTGGGTGTGAAGCGAAATCGTTTGTTTCACATGCAGCTGAAGCTAAATCACGTATATCACAAGTATTTGAAGCTAAACAGTTTGATGCGCATGGATTTGAAGCTAAGCCTTCTACTTCGCATCGATTTGCAGTTAAAGCATGTGTTTCTCTTGGATTTGAAGCAAACTTGTTTGTTTCGCGTGCTGTTGAATCTAAATCATGTTTATCACAAGTATCTGAATCTATACCATCTGTTTCGCAAGAATATGAAGCTATGAAGCTAAACCATGTGTTTCGCATGAATTTGAACCTAAATGATGTGTTTCGCATGGATTTGAAGCTAACTCGTTTGTTTCGTCTTCATTTGAAGCTGTTTCATTTATATCGCAAGTATTTGAAGCTAAACCATTTGTTTCGGATGGATTTGAAGATAAGCCTTCTACTTCGCATTGATTTAAATCTAAATCGTGTGTAAGGCATGGATTTGAAGCTAACTCGTTTGATTCGCCTGCATTTGAAGTTAAATCATGTATATCACAAGTATTTGAAGCTAAACCATTTGTTTCGAATGGTTTTGAAGATAAGCATCCTACTTCCCATTAATTTGAAGCTAACTCGATTGATTCGACTGCATTTGAATCTATATCACCTATTTCGCAATTATCTGAAGATAAATCATTTGCTTCTCATGTATTTGAAGCTAAGCCGTCTATTTCGCATTGATTTGAAGCTAAATCATGTGTTTCGCATGGATTTGAAGCTAACTCCTTTGTTTCGCCTGCCGTTAAAGCTAAATCATGTATATCACAAGTATTTGTAGCTAAACCATGTGTTTCGCATGAATTTGAAGCTAAATGATGTCTTTCGCATGGATTTGAAGCTAACTCTTTTGTTTCGCCTGCAGTTGAAGCGAAATCATTTATATCACAAGTATTTGAAACTAATCCATTTATTTCGCATGGATTTGAAGACAAGCCTACTACTTCGCATTGATTTGAAGCTAATTTGAAGCTCGATTGTATCACCTGCATTTGAAGCTACATCACTTATATCGCAATTATCTGAAGCTAACCCTTTTTTTTCGCATGCAGTTGAAGCTAAATCATGTATATCACAAGTATTTGAAGCTAAACCATTGGTTTCGCATGAACTTGAAGCTAAGCCTTCTACTTCGCATTGATTTGAAGCTAAATCATGTGTTTCACATGGGTTTGAAGCTAACTCGTTTGTTTCGCATGCAGTTGAAGCAAAATCATATTTATCACAAGTATCTGAGTATAAACCATCTGTTTCGCATGAATATTAAGCTAAACCATGTGTTTCGCATGAATTTGAAGCTAAATGATGTGTTTCGCTTGGTTTTGAAGCTAACTCTTTTGTTTCGCTTGCATTTGAAGATAAGTCATGCATAGCACAAGTATTTGAAGCTAAACCATTTGTTTCGCATGGATTTGAAGATGAGCCTTCCACTTCGCATTGATTTGAAGCTAAATCATGTGTTTCGCTTGGATTTGAAGCTAACTCGTTTAATTCGCATGCAGTTGAAGCTCAGTCATGTATATCACAAGTATTTGAAGCTAAACCATTTGATTCGCATGGATTTGAAATTAAGCCTTGTACATCGTACTGATTTGAAGCTAAATCATGTGTTTCGTTTGAATTTGAAACTAAGCCTTCTACTTCGCATTGATTGAAACTAATTCGTTTGTTTCGCATGCAGTTGAAGCTAAATCATGTAAATCACAAGTATTTGAAGCTAAACCATTCGCTTCGCATGGATTTGAAGCAAAGCCTTCAACTTCGCCTTCATTTGACGATAAATCATGTGTTTTGCTTGAATTTGCAGCTAACGGGTCTTTTTCGCCTGTATTTGAAGATGAATCATGTATATCACAAGTATTTGAAGCTGAACCATTTGTTTCGCATGAATATTAAGCTAAACCATGTGCTTCTAATGAATTTGAAGCTAAATCATGTGTTTCGCTTGGATTTGAAGCTAACTCGTTTGTTTCGCATGCAGTTGAAGCTAAATCATGTATATCACAAGTATTTGAATCTAAACCATTTGTTTCACATTTATTTGATGATAATCCTTCTACGTCGCATTGATTTGAAGCTAAGCCTTCTATTTCCCATTGATTTGAAGGTAAATCATGTGTTTCGCTTGGATTTGAAGTTAACTCGTTTTTTTCGCATGCAGTTGAAGCTAAATCATGTTTATCACAAGTATCTGAATATAAACCATCTGTATCGCATGAATATTAAGCTGAACCATGTGTTTCGCATGAATTTGAAGCTAAATGATGTGTTTCGCTTGGTTTTGAAGCTAACTCTTTTGTTTCGCCTGCATTTGAAGATAAGTCATGTATAGCACAAGTATTTGAAGCTAAACTATTTGTTTCGCATGGATTTGAAGATAAGCCTGCTACTTCGCATTGATTTGAAGTTAACTCGATTTTTTCGCCTGCATTTGAAGCTATATTACTTATATCGCAATTATCTGAAGATAAATCATTTGTTTCTCATGAATTTGAAGCTAAGCCTTCCACTTCCCATTGATTTGAACCTAAATAATGTGTTTCGCTTGGATTTGAAGGTAAAGCGCTTGTTTCGCATGCAGTTGAAGCTAAATCATGTAAATCACAAGTATTTGAAGCTAAACCATTCGCTTCGCATGGATTTGAAGCAAAGCCTTCAACTTCGCCTTCATTTGAAGATAAATCATGTGTTTCGGTTGGATTTGCAGCTAACGGGTCTTTTTCGCCTGTATTTGAAGATAAATCATGTATATCACAAGTATTTGAAGCTAAACCATTTGTTTCGCATGGATTTGAAGATAAGCCTACTACTTCGCATTGATTTGAAGATAACTCGATTGTTTCGCCTGCATTTGAAACTATATTACTTATGTCGCAATTATCTGAAGACAAATCATTTGTTTCTCATGAATTTGAAGCTAAGCCTTCCACTTCCCATTGATTTGAACCTAAATAATGTGTTTCGCTTGGATTTGGAGGTAAAGCGCTTGTTTCGCATGCATTTGAAGCTAAATTATGTATATCACAAGTATTTTAAGCTAAACCATTTGATTCGCGTCGATTTGAAGCTAAGCCTACTACTTCGCATTGATTTGAAGCTAAATCATGTGTTTCGCTTGGATAAGAAGCTAACTCGTTTGTTTCGCCTTCATTTGAAGCTAAATCATGTATATCACAAGTATTTGAAGCTAAACCATTTGATTCGCGTGTATTTGAACCTAAGCCTTCCAATTCGCATTGATTTGAAGCTAAATCATATGTTTCGCATGGATTTGAAGCTAACTCGTTTTCTTCGCCTGTGTTTGAAGATAAATCATGTATATCACAAGTATTTGATGCTAAACCATTTGTTTCGGATTGATTTGAAGCTAAGCCTTCTACTTCGCATTGATTTGATGCTAAATCATATGTTTCGCATGGATTTGAAACTAACTCGTTTGTTTCGTCTTCATTTGATGCTGTCTCATTTATATCGCAAGTGTTTGAAGCTAAACTATTTGTTTCGCATGGATTTGAAGATAAGCCTACTACTTCGCATTGATTTGAAGTTAACTCGATTGTTTCGCCTGCATTTGAAGCTATATTACTTATATCGCAATTATCTGAAGATAAATCATTTGTTTCTCATGAATTTGAAGCTAAGCCTTCCACTTCCCATTGATTTGAACCTAAATAATGTGTTTCGCTTGGATTTGAAGGTAAAGCGCTTGTTTCGCATGCATTTGAAGCTATATTATGTATATCACAAGTATTTTAAGCTAAACCATTTGATTCGCATGGATTTGAAATTAAGCCTTGTACATCGTACTGATTTGAAGCTAAATCATGTGTTTCGTTTGAATTTGAAACTAAGCCTTCTACTTCGCATTGATTGAAGCTAATTCGTTTGTTTCGCATGCAGTTGAAGCTAAATCATGTAAATCACAAGTATTTGAAGCTAAACCATTCGCTTCGCATGGATTTGAAGCAAAGCCTTCAACTTCGCCTTCATTTGAAGATAAATCATGTGTTTCGCTTGGATTTGCAGCTAACGGGTCTTTTTCGCCTGTATTTGAAGATAAATCATGTATATCACAAGTATTTGAAGCTAAACCATTTGTTTCACATTTATTTGATGATAAGCCTTCTACGTCGCATTGATTTGAAGCTAAGCCTTCTATTTCCCATTGATTTGAAGGTAAATCATGTGTTTCGCTTGGATTTGAAGTTAAGTCGTTTTTTTCGCATGCAGTTGAAGCTAAATCATGTTTATCACAAGTATCTGAATATAAACCATCTGTTTCGCATGAATATTAAGTTAAACCATGTGTTTCGCATGAATTCGAAGCTAAATGATGTGTTTCGCTTGGTTTTGAAGCTAACTCTTTTGTTTCGCCTGCATTTGAAGATAAGTCATGTATAGCACAAGTATTTGAAGCTAAACCATTTGTTTCGCATGGATTTGAAGATAAGCCTACTACTTCGCATTGATTTGAAGTTAACTCGATTGTTTCGCCTGCATTTGAAACTATATTACTTATATCGCAATTATCTGAAGATAAATCATTTGTTTCTCATGAATTTGAAGCTAAGCCTTCCACTTCCCATTGATTTGAACCTAAATAATGTGTTTCGCTTGGATTTGGAGGTAAAGCGCTTGTTTCGCATGCATTTGAAGCTAAATTATGTATATCACAAGTATTTTAAGCTAAACCATTTGATTCGCGTCGATTTGAAGCTAAGCCTACTACTTCGCATTGATTTGAAGCTAAATCATGTGTTTCGCTTGGATAAGAAGCTAACTCGTTTGTTTCGCCTTCATTTGAAGCTAAATCATGTATATCACAAGTATTTGAAGCTAAACCATTTGATTCGCGTGTATTTGAACCTAAGCCTTCCAATTCGCATTGATTTGAAGCTAAATCATATGTTTCGCATGGATTTGAAGCTAACTCGTTTTCTTCGCCTGTGTTTGAAGATAAATCATCTATATCACAAGTATTTGATGCTAAACCATTTGTTTCGGATTGATTTGAAGCTAAGCCTTCTACTTCGCATTGATTTGATGCTAAATCATATGTTTCGCATGGATTTGAAACTAACTCGTTTGTTTCGTCTTCATTTGATGCTGTCTCATTTATATCGCAAGTGTTTGAAGCTAAAACATTCGCTTCGCATGGGTTTGAAGCAAAACTTTCATCTTCGCATTGATTTGAAGATAAATCATGCGTTTCGCTTGGATTTGAAGCTAACACGTTTGTTTCGCATGCAGTTGAAGCTAAAACATGTACATCAGAAGTATCTGGATCTAATCCATCCGTTTCGCAAGTATTTGAAGCTATGAAGCTAATCCATGTGATTCGCATGAATTTGAAGCTAAATCATGTGTTCCGCATGGATTTGAAGCTAACTTGTTTGTTTCGCATGCAGTAGAAGCTAAATCATGTATATCACAAGTATTTGAAGCTAAACAAATTAGTTCGAAGGATTGGAAGATAAGCCTTCTACTTCGCATTGATTTGAAGTTAAATCATGTGTTTCTCTTGGAATTGAAGCAAACTTGTTTGTTTCGCATGCAGGTGAAGCTAAATCATGTTTATCACAAGTATCTGAATCTAAACCATCTGTTTCGCAAGAATATGAAGACATGAAGCTAAACCACGTGTTTCGCATGAATTTGAAACTAAATGATGTGTTTCGCATGGATTTGAAGCTAACTCTTTTTTTTCGCCTGCATTTGAAGATAAATCATGTATATCACAAGTATTTGAAGCTAAACCGTTTGATTCGCATGGATTTGAAGCTAAGCCTTCTACTTCGCATTGATTTGCAGCTAAATCATGTGTTTCGCTTGGTTTTGAAGCTAACTCGTTTGTTTCGCTTGCAGTTGAAGCTAAATCATGTATATCACAAGTATTTGAAGCTGAACCATTTGTTTCGCATGAATATTAAGCTAAACCATGTGCTTCGAATGAATTTGAAGCTAAATCATGTTTTTCGCATGTATTTGAAGCTAACTCGTTTTTTCGCCTGCATGTGAAGCTAAATCATGTATATCACAAGTATTTGAAGCTAAACCATTTGTTTCGCATGGATTCGAAAATCAGCCTTCTACTTCGCATTGAGTTGAAGCTAAATCAAATGTTTCGTTTGGATTTAAAGCTAACACCTTTGTTTCGCATGCAGTTGAAGCTAAATCATATATATCACAAGTATTTGAAGCTAAACCATTTGTTTCGTATGGATTCGAAAATCAGCCTTCTATTTCGCATTGATTTGAAGCTAAATCATGAGTTTCGCATGGATTTGAAGCTAACTCGTTTGTTTCGCATGCAGTTGAATCAAAATCATGTATATCACAAGTATTTGAAGCTAAACCATTTGTTTCGCATGGATTCGATGATCAGCCTTCCACTTCGCATTGATTTGAAGCTAAATCATGTGTTACGCTTGGATATGAATCCCACTCGTTTGTTTTTCCAGCACTTGAAGCTATATTATTTATATCGCAAGTATTTGAAGCTGAACCATTTGTTTCGCATGAATATTAAGCTAAACCATGTGCTTCGAATGAATTTGAAGCTAAATCATGTGTTTCGCATGTATTCGAAGCTAACTCGTTTGTTTCGCCTGCATGTGAAGCTAAATCATGTATATCACAAGTATTTGAAGCTAATCCATTTGATTCCCATGGATTCGATGATCAGCCTTCCACTTCGCATTGATTTGAAGCTAAATCAAGTGTTTCGCTTGGATTTGAAGTTAACTCGTTAGTTTCGCATGCTGTTGAAGCTAAGTCATGTATATCACAAGTATTTGAAGCTAAACCATTTGATTCTCATGGATTTGGCGCTAAGCCTTCTGCTTCGCATTGATTTCGAGCTAAATCATGTGTTTCGCATGGATTTAAAGCTAACTCGTTTGTTTCGCATGCAGTTGAAGCTATATCATGTATATCACAAGTATTTGAAGCTAAACCATTTGATTCCCATTGATTTGGAGCTAAGCCTTATCCTTCGCATTGATTTGGAGCAATATCATGTGTTTCGCTTGGATTTATAGCTAACACGTTTGTTTCGCATGCAGTTGAAGCTAAATCATGTATATCACAAGTATTTGAAGCGAAACCATATGTTTCGCATGGATTCGAAGATCAGACTTCTATTTCGCATTGATCTGAAGCTAAATCATGTTTTTCGCATGGATTTAAAGCTAACACGTTTGTTTCGCATGCAGTTGAAGCTCAATCATGTATATCACAAGTATTTGAAGCTAAACCATTAGTGTCGCATTGGTTTTGAAGCTAAGCCTTCTACTTTGCATTGATTTGAAGCTAAATCATGTGTTACGCTTGGATATGAAGCTCACTCGTTTGTTTTTCCAGCATTTGAAGCTATATTACTTTTATCGCAAGTATTTGAAGCTGAACCATTTGTTTCGCATGAATATTAAGCTAAACCATGTGCTTCTAACGAATTTGAAGCTAAATCATGTGTTTCACATGGATTTGAAGCTAACTCGTTTGTTTCGCATGCAGTTGAAGCTAAATTATGTATATCATATATATTTGAAGCTAAACCATTTGTTTCGCATTGATTTGAAGATAAGCATTCTACTTCGCATTGATTTGAAGCTAAGCCTTCTACTTCGCATTGATTTGAAGGTAAATCATGTGTTTCGCTTGGATTTGAAGCTAACTCGTACCTTTCGCATGCAGTTGAAGCAAAATCATGTATATCACAAGTATCCTAATCTAAACCATCTGGGTCGCAATAATATGAAGCTAGGAAGCTAAACCGTGTGATTCGCACGGACTTGAAGCTAACTCGATTGTATCGCGTGCATTTGAAGCTATATCACTTATATCGCAATTATCTGAAGATAAATCATTTGTTTCTCATGTATTTGAAGCTAAGCGTTCTACTTCGCATTGATATGGATCTACACCATATGTTTTGCATGGATTTATAGCTAACACGTTTTTTTCGCCTGCATTTGAATCTAAATCATGTATGTCACAAATATTTGAAGTTAAACCATTTGTTTCGCTTTGATTTGAAGCTAAGCCTTCTAGATCGCATTGATTTGGACCTAAATCATATGTTTCCCATGGATTTAAAGCTAACTCGAATGTTTCGCCTGCATTTGAAGCTATATCACTTATATCGCAATTATCTGAAGATAAATCATTTGTTTCACATGTATGTGAAACTAAGCCTTGTACTTCGCATTGATTTGAAGCTACATCATGTGTAACGCATGGATTTGAAGCTAACTCGATTGTTTCGCCAGCATTTGAAGCTATATCACTTATATCGCAATTATCTGAAGATAAATCATTTGTTTCTCATGTATTTGAAGCTAAGTCTTCCACTTCGCTTTGATTAGAACCTAAATAATTTGTTTCGCTTGGATTTGAAGGTAAAGCGTTTGTTTCGCATGCAGCTGAAGCTGAATCATGTATATCACAAGTATTTGAAGCTAAACCATTTGTTTCGCATGAATTTGAATCTAAGCCTTCTACTTCGCTTTGATTTGAAGCTAAATCATGTGATTCGCTTGGTTTTGAAGCTAACTCGTTTTTTTTCGCATGCAGTTGAAGCTAAATCATGTATAGCACAAGTATTTGAAGGTAAACCGTTTGCTTCACATGGATTTGAAGATATGCCTTCCACTTCGCATTGATTTGAAGCTAAATCATGTGTTTCGCTTGGATTTGAAGCTATCACGTTTGTTTCGCATGCAGTTGAAGCTACATCATGTATATCACAAGTATTTGAAGCTAAACCATTTGTTTCGCATGAATATTAAGCTAAACCATGTGTTTCGCATGAATTTGAAGCTAAATCGTGTGTTTCGCATGGGTTTGAAGCTAATTCATGTATATCACAAGTATTTGAAGCTAAACCATTCGCTTCGCATGGATTGAAGCAAAGCCTTCAAGTCCCCATTGATTTGAAGATAAATCATGTGTTTCGCTTGGATTTGAAGCTAACTCGTTTGTTTCGCATGCAGTTGAAGCTAAAACATGTACATCAGAAGTATCTGGATCTAATCCATCCGTTTCGCAAGTATTTGAAGCTATGAAGCTAATCCATGTGATTCGCATGAATTTGAAGCTAAATCATGTGTTTCGCATGGATTTGAAGCTAACTTGTTTGTTTCGCATGCAGTAGAAGCTAAATCATGTATATCACAAGTATTTGAAGCTAAACAAATTAGTTCGAAGGATTGGAAGATAAGCCTTCTACTTCGCATTGATTTGAAGTTAAATCATGTGTTTCTCTTGGAATTGAAGCAAACTTGTTTGTTTCGCATGCAGGTGAAGCTAAATCATGTTTATCACAAGTATCTGAATCTAAACCATCTGTTTCGCAAGAATATGAAGACATGAAGCTAAACCACGTGTTTCGCATGAATTTGAAACTAAATGATGTGTTTCGCATGGATTTGAAGCTAACTCTTTTTTTTCGCCTGCATTTGAAGATAAATCATGTATATCACAAGTATTTGAAGCTAAACCGTTTGATTCGCATGGATTTGAAGCTAAGCCTTCTACTTCGCATTGATTTGCAGCTAAATCATGTGTTTCGCTTGGTTTTGAAGCTAACTCGTTTGTTTCGCTTGCAGTTGAAGCTAAATCATGTATATCACAAGTATTTGAAGGTAATCCATTTGTTTTGCATGGATTCGAAAATCAGCCTTCTACTTCGCATTGATCTGAAGCTAAATCAAGTGTTTCGCTTGGATTTGAAGTTAACTCGTTAGTTTCGCATGCAGTTGAAGCTAAATCATGTATATCACAAGTATTTGAAGCTAAACCATTTGTTTCGCATTGGTTTTGAAGCTAAGCCTTCTACTTCGCATTGATTGGAAGCTAAATCATGTGTTACGATTGGATATGAAGCTCACTCGTTTGTTTTTCCAGCATTTGAAGCTATATTACTTATATCGCAAGTATTTGAAGCTGAACCATTTGTTTCGCATGAATATTAAGCTAAACCATGTGCTTCGAATGAATTTGAAGCTAAATCATGTTTTTCGCATGTATTTGAAGCTAACTCGTTTTTTCGCCTGCATGTGAACCTAAATCATGTATATCACAAGTATTTGAAGCTAAACCATTTGTTTCGCATGGATTCGAAAATCAGCCTTCTACTTCGCATTGAGTTGAAGCTAAATCAAGTGTTTCGTTTGGATTTAAAGCTAACACCTTTGTTTCGCATGCAGTTGAAGCTAAATCATATATATCACAAGTATTTGAAGCTAAACCATTTGTTTCGTATGGATTCGAAAATCAGCCTTCTATTTCGCATTGATTTGAAGCTAAATCATGAGTTTCGCATGGATTTGAAGCTAACTCGTTTGTTTCGCATGCAGTTGAATCAAAATCATGTATATCACAAGTATTTGAAGCTAAACCATTTGTTTCGCATGGATTCGATGATCAGCCTTCCACTTCGCATTGATTTGAAGCTAAATCATGTGTTACGCTTGGATATGAATCCCACTCGTTTGTTTTTCCAGCATTTGAAGCTATATTATTTATATCGCAAGTATTTGAAGCTGAACCATTTGTTTCGCATGAATATTAAGCTAAACCATGTGCTTCGAATGAATTTGAAGCTAAATCATGTGTTTCGCATGTATTCGAAGCTAACTCGTTTGTTTCGCCTGCATGTGAAGCTAAATCATGTATATCACAAGTATTTGAAGCTAATCCATTTGATTCCCATGGATTCGATGATCAGCCTTCCACTTCGCATTGATTTGAAGCTAAATCAAGTGTTTCGCTTGGATTTGAAGTTAACTCGTTAGTTTCGCATGCTGTTGAAGCTAAGTCATGTATATCACAAGTATTTGAAGCTAAACCATTTGATTCTCATGGATTTGGCGCTAAGCCTTCTGCTTCGCATTGATTTCGAGCTAAATCATGTGTTTCGCATGGATTTAAAGCTAACTCGTTTGTTTCGCATGCAGTTGAAGCTATATCATGTATATCACAAGTATTTGAAGCTAAACCATTTGATTCCCATTGATTTGGAGCTAAGCCTTATCCTTCGCATTGATTTGGAGCAATATCATGTGTTTCGCTTGGATTTATAGCTAACACGTTTGTTTCGCATGCAGTTGAAGCTAAATCATGTATATCACAAGTATTTGAAGCGAAACCATTTGTTTCGCATGAATTTGAATCTAAGCCTTCTACTTCGCTTTGATTTGAAGCTAAATCATGTGATTCGCGTGGTTTTGAAGCTAACTCGTTTTTTTTCGCATGCAGTTGAAGCTAAATCATGTATAGCACAAGTATTTGAAGGTAAACCGTTTGCTTCACATGGATTTGAAGATATGCCTTCCACTTCGCATTGATTTGAAGCTAAATCATGTGTTTCGCTTGGATTTGAAGCTATCACGTTTGTTTCGCATGCAGTTGAAGCTACATCATGTATATCACAAGTATTTGAAGCTAAACCATTTGTTTCGCATGAATATTAAGCTAAACCATGTGTTTCGCATGAATTTGAAGCTAAATCGTGTGTTTCGCATGGGTTTGAAGCTAATTCATGTATATCACAAGTATTTGAAGCTAAACCATTCGCTTCGCATGGATTGAAGCAAAGCCTTCAAGTCCCCATTGATTTGAAGATAAATCATGTGTTTCGCTTGGATTTGAAGCTAACTCGTTTGTTTGGCATCCAGTTGAAGCTAAATCATGTATATCACAAGTATTTGAAGCTAAACCATTTGTTTCACATTTATTTGATGATAAGCCTTCTACGTCGCATTGATTTGAAGCTAAGCCTTCTATTTCCCATTGATTTGAAGGTAAATCATGTGTTTCGCTTGTATTTGAAGTTAACTCGTTTTTTTCGCATGCAGTTGAAGCTAAATCATGTTTATCACAAGTATCTGAATATAAACCATCTGTATCGCATGAATATTAAGCTAAACCATGTGTTTCGCATGAATTTGAAGCTAAATGATGTGTTTCGCTTGGTTTTGAAGCTAACTCTTTTGTTTCGCCTGCATTTGAAGATAAGTCATGTATAGCACAAGTATTTGAAGCTAAACTATTTGTTTCGCATGGATTTGAAGATAAGCCTACTACTTCGCATTGATTTGAAGTTAACTCGATTGTTTCGCCTGCATTTGAAGCTATATTACTTATATCGCAATTATCTGAAGATAAATCATTTGTTTCTCATGAATTTGAAGCTAAGCCTTCCACTTCCCATTGATTTGAACCTAAATAATGTGTTTCGCTTGGATTTGAAGGTAAAGCGCTTGTTTCGCATGCATTTGAAGCTATATTATGTATATCACAAGTATTTTAAGCTAAACCATTTGATTCGCATGGATTTGAAATTAAGCCTTGTACATCGTACTGATTTGAAGCTAAATCATGTGTTTCGTTTGAATTTGAAACTAAGCCTTCTACTTCGCATTGATTGAAGCTAATTCGTTTGTTTCGCATGCAGTTGAAGCTAAATCATGTAAATCACAAGTATTTGAAGCTAAACCATTCGCTTCGCATGGATTTGAAGCAAAGCCTTCAACTTCGCCTTCATTTGACGATAAATCATGTGTTTTGCTTGGATTTGCAGCTAACGGGTCTTTTTCGCCTGTATTTGAAGATGAATCATGTATATCACAAGTATTTGAAGCTGAACCATTTGTTTCGCATGAATATTAAGCTAAACCATGTGCTTCTAATGAATTTGAAGCTAAATCATGTGTTTCGCTTGGATTTGAAGCTAACTCGTTTGTTTCGCATGCAGTTGAAGCTAAATCATGTATATCACAAGTATTTGAATCTAAACCATTTGTTTCAAATTTATTTGATGATAAGCTTTCTACGTCGCATTGATTTGAAGCTAAGCCTTCTATTTCCCATTGATTTGAAGGTAAATCATGTGTTTCGCTTGGATTTGAAGTTAACTCGTTTTTTTCGCATGCAGTTGAAGCTAAATCATGTTTATCACAAGTATCTGAATATAAACCATCTGTATCGCATGAATATTAAGCTAAACCATGTGTTTCGCATGAATTTGAAGCTAAATGATGTGTTTCGCTTGGTTTTGAAGCTAACTCTTTTGTTTCGCCTGCATTTGAAGATAAGTCATGTATAGCACAAGTATTTGAAGCTAAACTATTTGTTTCGCATGGATTTGAAGATAAGCCTACTACTTCGCATTGATTTGAAGTTAACTCGATTGTTTCGCCTGCATTTGAAGCTATATTACTTATATCGCAATTATCTGAAGATAAATCATTTGTTTCTCATGAATTTGAAGCTAAGCCTTCCACTTCCCATTGATTTGAACCTAAATAATGTGTTTCGCTTGGATTTGAAGGTAAAGCGCTTGTTTCGCATGCATTTGAAGCTATATTATGTATATCACAAGTATTTTAAGCTAAACCATTTGATTCGCATGGATTTGAAATTAAGCCTTGTACATCGTACTGATTTGAAGCTAAATCATGTGTTTCGTTTGAATTTGAAACT
The DNA here is from genome assembly GCF_051020955.1 of Megalopta genalis. Taxonomy (NCBI): domain Eukaryota; kingdom Metazoa; phylum Arthropoda; class Insecta; order Hymenoptera; family Halictidae; genus Megalopta; species Megalopta genalis. The sequence goes on along the minus strand of NW_027477030.1, from coordinate 86,558 downwards.
AAGCCTTCTACTTCGCATTGATTGAAGCTAATTCGTTTGTTTCGCATGCAGTTGAAGCTAAATCATGTAAATCACAAGTATTTGAAGCTAAACCATTCGCTTCGCATGGATTTGAAGCAAAGCCTTCAACTTCGCCTTCATTTGACGATAAATCATGTGTTTTGCTTGGATTTGCAGCTAACGGGTCTTTTTCGCCTGTATTTGAAGATGAATCATGTATATCACAAGTATTTGAAGCTGAACCATTTGTTTCGCATGAATATTAAGCTAAACCATGTGCTTCTAATGAATTTGAAGCTAAATCATGTGTTTCGCTTGGATTTGAAGCTAACTCGTTTGTTTCGCATGCAGTTGAAGCTAAATCATGTATATCACAAGTATTTGAATCTAAACCATTTGTTTCAAATTTATTTGATGATAAGCTTTCTACGTCGCATTGATTTGAAGCTAAGCCTTCTATTTCCCATTGATTTGAAGGTAAATCATGTGTTTCGCTTGGATTTGAAGCTCACTCGTTTGTTTTTCCAGCATTTGAAGCTATATTACTTATATCGCAAGTATTTGAAGCTGAACCATTTGTTTCGCATGAATATTAAGCTAAACCATGTGCTTCTAACGAATTTGAAGCTAAATCATGTGTTTCACATGGATTTGAAGCTAACTCGTTTGTTTCGCATGCAGTTGAAGCTAAATTATGTATATCATATATATTTGAAGCTAAACCATTTGTTTCGCATTGATTTGAAGATAAGCATTCTACTTCGCATTGATTTGAAGCTAAGCCTTCTACTTCGCATTGATTTGAAGGTAAATCATGTGTTTCGCTTGGATTTGAAGCTAACTCGTACCTTTCGCATGCAGTTGAAGCAAAATCATGTATATCACAAGTATCCTAATCTAAACCATCTGGGTCGCAATAATATGAAGCTAGGAAGCTAAACCGTGTGATTCGCACGGACTTGAAGCTAACTCGATTGTATCGCGTGCATTTGAAGCTATATCACTTATATCGCAATTATCTGAAGATAAATCATTTGTTTCTCATGTATTTGAAGCTAAGCGTTCTACTTCGCATTGATATGGATCTACACCATATGTTTTGCATGGATTTAAAGCTAACACGTTTTTTTCGCCTGCATTTGAATCTAAATCATGTATGTCACAAATATTTGAAGTTAAACCATTTGTTTCGCTTTGATTTGAAGCTAAGCCTTCTAGATCGCATTGATTTGGACCTAAATCATATGTTTCCCATGGATTTAAAGCTAACTCGAATGTTTCGCCTGCATTTGAAGCTATATCACTTATATCGCAATTATCTGAAGATAAATCATTTGTTTCACATGTATGTGAAACTAAGCCTTGTACTTCGCATTGATTTGAAGCTACATCATGTGTAACGCATGGATTTGAAGCTAACTCGATTGTTTCGCCAGCATTTGAAGCTATATCACTTATATCGCAATTATCTGAAGATAAATCATTTGTTTCTCATGTATTTGAAGCTAAGTCTTCCACTTCGCTTTGATTAGAACCTAAATAATTTGTTTCGCTTGGATTTGAAGGTAAAGCGTTTGTTTCGCATGCAGCTGAAGCTGAATCATGTATATCACAAGTATTTGAAGCTAAACCATTTGTTTCGCATGAATTTGAATCTAAGCCTTCTACTTCGCTTTGATTTGAAGCTAAATCATGTGATTCGCGTGGTTTTGAAGCTAACTCGTTTTTTTTCGCATGCAGTTGAAGCTAAATCATGTATAGCACAAGTATTTGAAGGTAAACCGTTTGCTTCACATGGATTTGAAGATATGCCTTCCACTTCGCATTGATTTGAAGCTAAATCATGTGTTTCGCTTGGATTTGAAGCTATCACGTTTGTTTCGCATGCAGTTGAAGCTACATCATGTATATCACAAGTATTTGAAGCTAAACCATTTGTTTCGCATGAATATTAAGCTAAACCATGTGTTTCGCATGAATTTGAAGCTAAATCGTGTGTTTCGCATGGGTTTGAAGCTAATTCATGTATATCACAAGTATTTGAAGCTAAACCATTCGCTTCGCATGGATTGAAGCAAAGCCTTCAAGTCCCCATTGATTTGAAGATAAATCATGTGTTTCGCTTGGATTTGAAGCTAACTCGTTTGTTTGGCATCCAGTTGAAGCTAAATCATGTATATCACAAGTATTTGAAGCTAAACCATTTGTTTCACATTTATTTGATGATAAGCCTTCTACGTCGCATTGATTTGAAGCTAAGCCTTCTATTTCCCATTGATTTGAAGGTAAATCATGTGTTTCGCTTGGATTTGAAGTTAACTCGTTTTTTTCGCATGCAGTTGAAGCTAAATCATGTTTATCACAAGTATCTGAATATAAACCATCTGTATCGCATGAATATTAAGCTAAACCATGTGTTTCGCATGAATTTGAAGCTAAATGATGTGTTTCGCTTGGTTTTGAAGCTAACTCTTTTGTTTCGCCTGCATTTGAAGATAAGTCATGTATAGCACAAGTATTTGAAGCTAAACTATTTGTTTCGCATGGATTTGAAGATAAGCCTACTACTTCGCATTGATTTGAAGTTAACTCGATTGTTTCGCCTGCATTTGAAGCTATATTACTTATATCGCAATTATCTGAAGATAAATCATTTGTTTCTCATGAATTTGAAGCTAAGCCTTCCACTTCCCATTGATTTGAACCTAAATAATGTGTTTCGCTTGGATTTGAAGGTAAAGCGCTTGTTTCGCATGCATTTGAAGCTATATTATGTATATCACAAGTATTTTAAGCTAAACCATTTGATTCGCATGGATTTGAAATTAAGCCTTGTACATCGTACTGATTTGAAGCTAAATCATGTGTTTCGTTTGAATTTGAAACTAAGCCTTCTACTTCGCATTGATTGAAGCTAATTCGTTTGTTTCGCATGCAGTTGAAGCTAAATCATGTAAATCACAAGTATTTGAAGCTAAACCATTCGCTTCGCATGGATTTGAAGCAAAGCCTTCAACTTCGCCTTCATTTGACGATAAATCATGTGTTTTGCTTGGATTTGCAGCTAACGGGTCTTTTTCGCCTGTATTTGAAGATGAATCATGTATATCACAAGTATTTGAAGCTGAACCATTTGTTTCGCATGAATATTAAGCTAAACCATGTGCTTCTAATGAATTTGAAGCTAAATCATGTGTTTCGCTTGGATTTGAAGCTAACTCGTTTGTTTCGCATGCAGTTGAAGCTAAATCATGTATATCACAAGTATTTGAATCTAAACCATTTGTTTCACATTTATTTGATGATAAGCCTTCTACGTCGCATTGATTTGAAGCTAAGCCTTCTATTTCCCATTGATTTGAAGGTAAATCATGTGTTTCGCTTGGATTTGAAGCTCACTCGTTTGTTTTTCCAGCATTTGAAGCTATATTACTTATATCGCAAGTATTTGAAGCTGAACCATTTGTTTCGCATGAATATTAAGCTAAACCATGTGCTTCTAACGAATTTGAAGCTAAATCATGTGTTTCACATGGATTTGAAGCTAACTCGTTTGTTTCGCATGCAGTTGAAGCTAAATTATGTATATCATATATATTTGAAGCTAAACCATTTGTTTCGCATTGATTTGAAGATAAGCATTCTACTTCGCATTGATTTGAAGCTAAGCCTTCTACTTCGCATTGATTTGAAGGTAAATCATGTGTTTCGCTTGGATTTGAAGCTAACTCGTACCTTTCGCATGCAGTTGAAGCAAAATCATGTATATCACAAGTATCCTAATCTAAACCATCTGGGTCGCAATAATATGAAGCTAGGAAGCTAAACCGTGTGATTCGCACGGACTTGAAGCTAACTCGATTGTATCGCGTGCATTTGAAGCTATATCACTTATATCGCAATTATCTGAAGATAAATCATTTGTTTCTCATGTATTTGAAGCTAAGCGTTCTACTTCGCATTGATATGGATCTACACCATATGTTTTGCATGGATTTAAAGCTAACACGTTTTTTTCGCCTGCATTTGAATCTAAATCATGTATGTCACAAATATTTGAAGTTAAACCATTTGTTTCGCTTTGATTTGAAGCTAAGCCTTCTAGATCGCATTGATTTGGACCTAAATCATATGTTTCCCATGGATTTAAAGCTAACTCGAATGTTTCGCCTGCATTTGAAGCTATATCACTTATATCGCAATTATCTGAAGATAAATCATTTGTTTCACATGTATGTGAAACTAAGCCTTGTACTTCGCATTGATTTGAAGCTACATCATGTGTAACGCATGGATTTGAAGCTAACTCGATTGTTTCGCCAGCATTTGAAGCTATATCACTTATATCGCAATTATCTGAAGATAAATCATTTGTTTCTCATGTATTTGAAGCTAAGTCTTCCACTTCGCTTTGATTAGAACCTAAATAATTTGTTTCGCTTGGATTTGAAGGTAAAGCGTTTGTTTCGCATGCAGCTGAAGCTGAATCATGTATATCACAAGTATTTGAAGCTAAACCATTTGTTTCGCATGAATTTGAATCTAAGCCTTCTACTTCGCTTTGATTTGAAGCTAAATCATGTGATTCGCGTGGTTTTGAAGCTAACTCGTTTTTTTTCGCATGCAGTTGAAGCTAAATCATGTATAGCACAAGTATTTGAAGGTAAACCGTTTGCTTCACATGGATTTGAAGATATGCCTTCCACTTCGCATTGATTTGAAGCTAAATCATGTGTTTCGCTTGGATTTGAAGCTATCACGTTTGTTTCGCATGCAGTTGAAGCTACATCATGTATATCACAAGTATTTGAAGCTAAACCATTTGTTTCGCATGAATATTAAGCTAAACCATGTGTTTCGCATGAATTTGAAGCTAAATCGTGTGTTTCGCATGGGTTTGAAGCTAATTCATGTATATCACAAGTATTTGAAGCTAAACCATTCGCTTCGCATGGATTGAAGCAAAGCCTTCAAGTCCCCATTGATTTGAAGATAAATCATGTGTTTCGCTTGGATTTGAAGCTAACTCGTTTGTTTGGCATCCAGTTGAAGCTAAATCATGTATATCACAAGTATTTGAAGCTAAACCATTTGTTTCACATTTATTTGATGATAAGCCTTCTACGTCGCATTGATTTGAAGCTAAGCCTTCTATTTCCCATTGATTTGAAGGTAAATCATGTGTTTCGCTTGTATTTGAAGTTAACTCGTTTTTTTCGCATGCAGTTGAAGCTAAATCATGTTTATCACAAGTATCTGAATATAAACCATCTGTATCGCATGAATATTAAGCTAAACCATGTGTTTCGCATGAATTTGAAGCTAAATGATGTGTTTCGCTTGGTTTTGAAGCTAACTCTTTTGTTTCGCCTGCATTTGAAGATAAGTCATGTATAGCACAAGTATTTGAAGCTAAACTATTTGTTTCGCATGGATTTGAAGATAAGCCTACTACTTCGCATTGATTTGAAGTTAACTCGATTGTTTCGCCTGCATTTGAAGCTATATTACTTATATCGCAATTATCTGAAGATAAATCATTTGTTTCTCATGAATTTGAAGCTAAGCCTTCCACTTCCCATTGATTTGAACCTGAATAATGTGTTTCGCTTGGATTTGAAGGTAAAGCGCTTGTTTCGCATGCATTTGAAGCTATATTATGTATATCACAAGTATTTTAAGCTAAACCATTTGATTCGCATGGATTTGAAATTAAGCCTTGTACATCGTACTGATTTGAAGCTAAATCATGTGTTTCGTTTGAATTTGAAACTAAGCCTTCTACTTCGCATTGATTGAAGCTAATTCGTTTGTTTCGCATGCAGTTGAAGCTAAATCATGTAAATCACAAGTATTTGAAGCTAAACCATTCGCTTCGCATGGATTTGAAGCAAAGCCTTCAACTTCGCCTTCATTTGACGATAAATCATGTGTTTTGCTTGGATTTGCAGCTAACGGGTCTTTTTCGCCTGTATTTGAAGATGAATCATGTATATCACAAGTATTTGAAGCTGAACCATTTGTTTCGCATGAATATTAAGCTAAACCATGTGCTTCTAATGAATTTGAAGCTAAATCATGTGTTTCGCTTGGATTTGAAGCTAACTCGTTTGTTTCGCATGCAGTTGAAGCTAAATCATGTATATCACAAGTATTTGAATCTAAACCATTTGTTTCACATTTATTTGATGATAAGCCTTCTACGTCGCATTGATTTGAAGCTAAGCCTTCTATTTCCCATTGATTTGAAGGTAAATCATGTGTTTCGCTTGGATTTGAAGTTAACTCGTTTTTTTCGCATGCAGTTGAAGCTAAATCATGTTTATCACAAGTATCTGAATATAAACCATCTGTATCGCATGAATATTAAGCTAAACCATGTGTTTCGCATGAATTTGAAGCTAAATGATGTGTTTCGCTTGGTTTTGAAGCTAACTCTTTTGTTTCGCCTGCATTTGAAGATAAGTCATGTATAGCACAAGTATTTGAAGCTAAACTATTTGTTTCGCATGGATTTGAAGATAAGCCTGCTACTTCGCATTGATTTGAAGTTAACTCGATTGTTTCGCCTGCATTTGAAGCTATATTACTTATATCGCAATTTTCTGAAGATAAATCATTTGTTTCTCATGAATTTGAAGCTAAGCCTTCCACTTCCCATTGATTTGAACCTAAATAATGTGTTTCGCTTGGATTTGAAGGTAAAGCGCTTGTTTCGCATGCAGTTGAAGCTAAATCATGTAAATCACAAGTATTTGAAGCTAAACCATTCGCTTCGCATGGATTTGAAGCAAAGCCTTCAACTTCGCCTTCATTTGAAGATAAATCATGTGTTTCGCTTGGATTTGCAGCTAACGGGTCTTTTTCGCCTGTATTTGAAGATAAATCATGTATATCACAAGTATTTGAAGCTAAACCATTTGTTTCACATTTATTTGATGATAAGCCTTCTACGTCGCATTGATTTGAAGCTAAGCCTTCTATTTCGCATTGATTTGAAGGTGAATCATGTGTTTCGCTTGGATTTGAAGTTAAGTCGTTTTTTTCGCATGCAGTTGAAGCTAAATCATGTTTATCACAAGTATCTGAATATAAACCATCTGTTTCGCATGAATATTAAGTTAAACCATGTGTTTCGCATGAATTCGAAGCTAAATGATGTGTTTCGCTTGGTTTTGAAGCTAACTCTTTTGTTTCGCCTGCATTTGAAGATAAGTCATGTATAGCACAAGTATTTGAAGCTAAACCATTTGTTTCGCATGGATTTGAAGATAAGCCTACTACTTCGCATTGATTTGAAGTTAACTCGATTGTTTCGCCTGCATTTGAAACTATATTACTTATATCGCAATTATCTGAAGATAAATCATTTGTTTCTCATGAATTTGAAGCTAAGCCTTCCACTTCCCATTGATTTGAACCTAAATAATGTGTTTCGCTTGGATTTGGAGGTAAAGCGCTTGTTTCGCATGCATTTGAAGCTAAATTATGTATATCACAAGTATTTTAAGCTAAACCATTTGATTCGCGTCGATTTGAAGCTAAGCCTACTACTTCGCATTGATTTGAAGCTAAATCATGTGTTTCGCTTGGATAAGAAGCTAACTCGTTTGTTTCGCCTTCATTTGAAGCTAAATCATGTATATCACAAGTATTTGAAGCTAAACCATCTGATTCGCGTGTATTTGAACCTAAGCCTTCCAATTCGCATTGATTTGAAGCTAAATCATATGTTTCGCATGGATTTGAAGCTAACTCGTTTTCTTCGCCTGTGTTTGAAGATAAATCATGTGTATCACAAGTATTTGATGCTAAACCATTTGTTTCGGATTGATTTGAAGCTAAGCCTTCTACTTCGCATTGATTTGATGCTAAATCATATGTTTCGCATGGATTTGAAACTAACTCGTTTGTTCCGTCTTCATTTGATGCTGTCTCATTTATATCGCAAGTGTTTGAAGCTAAAACATTCGCTTCGCATGGGTTTGAAGCAAAACTTTCATCTTCGCATTGATTTGAAGATAAATCATGCGTTTCGCTTGGATTTGAAGCTAACACGTTTGTTTCGCATGCAGTTGAAGCTAAAACATGTACATCAGAAGTATCTGGATCTAATCCATCCGTTTCGCAAGTATTTGAAGCTATGAAGCTAATCCATGTGATTCGCATGAATTTGAAGCTAAATCATGTGTTTCGCATGGATTTGAAGCTAACTTGTTTGTTTCGCATGCAGTAGAAGCTAAATCATGTATATCACAAGTATTTGAAGCTAAACAAATTAGTTCGAAGGATTGGAAGATAAGCCTTCTACTTCGCATTGATTTGAAGTTAAATCATGTGTTTCTCTTGGAATTGAAGCAAACTTGTTTGTTTCGCATGCAGGTGAAGCTAAATCATGTTTATCACAAGTATCTGAATCTAAACCATCTGCTTCGCAAGAATATGAAGACATGAAGCTAAACCACGTGTTTCGCATGAATTTGAAACTAAATGATGTGTTTCGCATGGATTTGAAGCTAACTCTTTTTTTTCGCCTGCATTTGAAGATAAATCATGTATATCACAAGTATTTGAAGCTAAACCGTTTGATTCGCATGGATTTGAAGCTAAGCCTTCTACTTCGCATTGATTTGCAGCTAAATCATGTGTTTCGCTTGGTTTTGAAGCTAACTCGTTTGTTTCGCTTGCAGTTGAAGCTAAATCATGTATATCACAAGTATTTGAAGGTAATCCATTTGTTTTGCATGGATTCGAAAATCAGCCTTCTACTTCGCATTGATCTGAAGCTAAATCAAGTGTTTCGCTTGGATTTGAAGTTAACTCGTTAGTTTCGCATGCAGTTGAAGCTAAATCATGTATATCACAAGTATTTGAAGCTAAACCATTTGTTTCGCATTGGTTTTGAAGCTAAGCCTTCTACTTCGCATTGATTGGAAGCTAAATCATGTGTTACGATTGGATATGAAGCTCACTCGTTTGTTTTTCCAGCATTTGAAGCTATATTACTTATATCGCAAGTATTTGAAGCTGAACCATTTGTTTCGCATGAATATTAAGCTAAACCATGTGCTTCGAATGAATTTGAAGCTAAATCATGTTTTTCGCATGTATTTGAAGCTAACTCGTTTTTTCGCCTGCATGTGAAGCTAAATCATGTATATCACAAGTATTTGAAGCTAAACCATTTGTTTCGCATGGATTCGAAAATCAGCCTTCTACTTCGCATTGAGTTGAAGCTAAATCAAGTGTTTCGTTTGGATTTAAAGCTAACACCTTTGTTTCGCATGCAGTTGAAGCTAAATCATATATATCACAAGTATTTGAAGCTAAACCATTTGTTTCGTATGGATTCGAAAATCAGCCTTCTATTTTGCATTGATTTGAAGCTTAATCATGAGTTTCGCATGGATTTGAAGCTAACTCGTTTGTTTCGCATGCAGTTGAATCAAAATCATGTATATCACAAGTATTTGAAGCTAAACCATTTGTTTCGCATGGATTCGATGATCAGCCTTCCACTTCGCATTGATTTGAAGCTAAATCATGTGTTACGCTTGGATATGAATCCCACTCGTTTGTTTTTCCAGCATTTGAAGCTATATTATTTATATCGCAAGTATTTGAAGCTGAACCATTTGTTTCGCATGAATATTAAGCTAAACCATGTGCTTCGAATGAATTTGAAGCTAAATCATGTGTTTCGCATGTATTCGAAGCTAACTCGTTTGTTTCGCCTGCATGTGAAGCTAAATCATGTATATCACAAGTATTTGAAGCTAATCCATTTGATTCCCATGGAATTGATGATCAGCCTTCCACTTCGCATTGATTTGAAGCTAAATCAAGTGTTTCGCTTGGATTTGAAGTTAACTCGTTTCTATCGCATGGAATTAAAGCTAACTCGTTTGTTTCGAATGCTGTTGAAGCTAAATCTAGTATATCACAAGTATATGAAGCTAAATCATTCGTTTCGCATGGAGTTGGAGCTAAGCCTTCCACTTCGCATTGATTTGAAGCTAAATCATGTGTTTCGCTTGGATTTGAAGCTAACTTGTTTGTTTCGCATGCAGTTGACGCTAAATCATGTATATCACAAGTATTTGAAGATAATCAATTTGTTTCGCAAGGATTCGAAAATCAGCCTTCTATTTCGCATTGATTTGAAGCTAAATCATGAGTTTCGCATGGATTTGAAGCTAACTCGTTTGTTTCGCATGGATTTGAAGCTAACTCGTTTGTTTCGCATGGATTTGAAGCTAACTCGTTTGTTTCGCTTGCATTTGAAGCTAAATCATTGTATATCACAAGTATTTGAAGATAATCCATTTGTTTTGCATGGATTCGAAAATCAGCCTTCTATTTTGCATTGATTTGAAGCCAAATCATGTGTTTCTCATGGATTTAAAGCTAACACGTTTGTTTCGCATGCAGTTGAAGCTCAATCATGTATATCACAAGTATTTGAAGCTAAACCATTTGTTTCGCATTGCTTTTGAAGCTAAGCCTTCTACTTCGCATTGATTGGATGCTAAATCATGTGTTACGATTGGATATGAAGCTCACTTGTTTGTTTTTACAGCATTTGAAGCTATATTACTTATATCGCAAGTATTTGAAGCTGAACCATTTGTTTCGCATGAATATTAAGCTAAACCATGTGCTTCGAATGAATTTGAAGCTAAATCATGTTTTTCGCATGTATTTGAAGCTAACTCGTTTGTTTCGCCTGCATGTGAAGCTAAATCATGTATATCACAAGTATTTGAAGCTAAACCATTTGTTTCGCATGGATTCGAAAATCAGCCTTCTATTTCGCAATGATTTGAAGCTAAATCATGTGTTTCTCATGGATTTAAAGCTAACACGTTTGTTTCGCATGCAGTTGAAGCTCAATCATGTATATCACAAGTATTTGAAGCTAAACCATTTCTTCCGCATGGATTCTAATATCAGCCTTCTATTTTGCAATGAATTGAAGCTAAATCATGTGTTTCTCAGGGATTTGAAGCTAACTCGTTTTTATCGTATGGATTTAAAGCTAACTCGTTTGTTTCGAATGCTGTTGAAGCTAAATCTAGTATATCACAAGTATATGAAGCTAAATCATTCTTTTCGCATGGAGTTGGAGCTAAGCCTTCCACTTCGCATTGATTTGAAGCTAAATCATGTGTTTCACTTGGATTTGAAGCTAACTTGTTTGTTTCGCATGCAGTTGAAGCTCAAACATGTATATCACAAGTATTTGAAGCTAAACCATTTGTTTCGCATTGGTTTTGAAGCTAAGCCTTCTACTTCGCATTGATTGGAAGCTAAATCATGTGTTACGATTGGATATGAAGCTCACTTGTTTGTTTTTCAAGCATTTGAAGCTATATTACTTATATCGCAAGTATTTGAAGCTGAACCATTTGTTTCGCATGAATATTAAGCTAAACCATGTGCTTCGAATGAATTTGAAGCTAAATCATGTATATCACAAGTATTTGAAGCTAAACCATTTGTTTCGTATGGATTCGAAAATCAGCCTTCTATTTCGCAATGATTTGAAGCTAAATCATGTGTTTCTCATGGATTTGAAGCTAACTCGTTTCTATCGCATGGATTTAAAGCTAACTCGTTTGTTTCGCATGCAGTTGAAGCTTAATCATGTATATCACAAGTATTTGAAGCTAAACCATTTGTTTCGCATGGATTTGAAGCTGAGCGTTCTACTTCGCATTGATTTGAAGCTACATCAAGTGTTTCGTTTGGATTTGAAGGAAACTCGTTTGTTTTGCATGCAGTTGGAGCTATATCACTTATGTTCGCAAGTATTTGAAGCTAAATCATTTGTTTCGCATGGAGTTGAAGCTAAGCCTTCTACTTCGCATTGATTTGAAGCTAAATCATGTGTTTCGCATGGATTTGAAGCTACTCGTTTGTTTCGCATGCAGTTGAAGCTATATCATGTATATCACAAGTATTTGAAGCTAAACCATTTGTTTCGTATGGATTCGAAAATCAGCCTTCTATTTCGCAATGATTTGAAGCTAAATCATGTGTTTCTCATGGATTTGAAGCTAACTCGTTTCTATCGCATGGATTTAAAGCTAACTCGTTTGTTTCGCATGCAGTTGAAGCTTAATCATGTATATCACAAGTATTTGAAGCTAAACCATTTGTTTCGCATGGATTTGAAGCTGAGCGTTCTACTTCGCATTGATTTGAAGCTACATCAAGTGTTTCGTTTGGATTTGAAGAAAACTCGTTTGTTTTGCATGCAGTTGAAGCTATATCACTTATGCTCGCAAGTATTTGAAGCTAAATCATTCGTTTCGCATGGAGTTGGAGCTAAGCCGTCCACTTCGCATTGATTTGAATCTAAATCATGTGTTTCGCTTCGATTTGAAGCTAACTTGTTTGTTTCGCATGCAGTTGATGCTAAATCATGTATATCACAAGTATTTGAAGATAATCCATTTGTTTTGCATGGATTCGAAAATCAGCCTTCTATTTTGCATTGATTTGAAGCCAAATCATGTGTTTCTCATGGATTTAAAGCTAACACGTTTGTTTCGCATGCAGTTGAAGCTCAATCATGTATATCACTAGTATTTGAAGCTAAACCATTTGTTTCGCATTGGTTTTGAAGCTAAGCCTTCTACTTCGCATTGATTGGAAGCTAAATCATGTGTTACGATTGGATATGAAGCTCACTTGTTTGTTTTTCCAGCATTTGAAGCTATATTACTTATATCGCAAGTATTTGAAGCTGAACCATCTGTTTCGCATTAATATTAAGCTAAACCATGTGCTTCGAATGAATTTGAAGCTAAATCATGTTTTTCGCATGGATTTGAAGCTAACTCGTTTGTTTCGCATGGATTTGAAGCTAACTCGTTTGTTTCGCATGCATTTGAAGCTAAATCATTGTATATCACAAGTATTTGAAGCTAAACCATTTGATTCGCATGGATTTGATGATAATCTTTCTACTTCGCACTGATTTGAAGCAAAATCAAGTATTTCGCTTGGACTTGAAGCTAACTCGTTTGTGTCGCATGCAGTTGAAGCTAAATCATGTATATCACAAGTATTTGAAGATAATCCATTTGTTTTGCATGGATTCGAAAATCAGCCTTCTATTTCGCATTGATTTGAAGCCAAATCATGTGTTTCTCATGGATTTAAAGCTAACACGTTTGTTTCGCATGCAGTTGAAGCTCAATCATGTATATCACAAGTATTTGAAGCTAAACCATTTCTTCCGCATGGATTCTAATATCAGCCTTCTATTTTGCAATGAATTGAAGCTAAATCATGTGTTTCTCAGGGATTTGAAGCTAACTCGTTTTTATCGTATGGATTTAAAGCTAACTCGTTTGTTTCGAATGCTGTTGAAGCTAAATCTAGTATATCACAAGTATATGAAGCTAAATCATTCTTTTCGCATGGATTTGATGCTAAGCCTTCTACTTCGCATTGAGTTGAAGCTAAATCAAGTGTTTCGTTTGGATTTCTAGAAAACTCGTTTGTTTCGCATGCAGTTGGAGCAATATCACTTATGTTCGCAAGTATTTGAAGCTAAATCATTTGTTTCGCATGGAGTTGAAGCTAAGCCTTCTACTTCGCATTGATTTGAAGCTAAATCATGTGTTTCGCATGGATTTGAAGCTACTCGTTTGTTTCGCATGCAGTTGAAGCTATATCATGTATATCACAAGTATTTGAAGCTAAACCGTTTGATTCCCATGGATTTGGAGCTAAGCCTTCTACTTCGCATTGATTTGGAGCTAAATCATGTGTTTCGCATGGATTTAAAGCTAACACCTTTGTTTCGCATGCAGTTGAAGCTAAATCATATATATCACAAGTATTTGTAGCTAAACCATTTGTTTCGTATGGATTCGAAAATCAGCCTTCTATTTCGCAATGATTTGAAGCTAAATCATGTGTTTCTCATGGATTTGAAGCTAACTCGTTTCTATCGCATGGATTTAAAGCTAACTCGTTTGTTTCGCATGCAGTTGAAGCTTAATCATGTATATCACAAGTATTTGAAGCTAAACCATTTGTTTCGCATGGATTTGAAGCTGAGCGTTCTACTTCGCATTGATTTGAAGCTACATCAAGTGTTTCGTTTGGATTTGAAGAAAACTCGTTTGTTTTGCATGCAGTTGAAGCTATATCACTTATGCTCGCAAGTATTTGAAGCTAAATCATTCGTTTCGCATGGAGTTGGAGCTAAGCCGTCCACTTCGCATTGATTTGAATCTAAATCATGTGTTTCGCTTGGATTTGAAGCTAACTTGTTTGTTTCGCATGCAGTTGATGCTAAATCATGTATATCACAAGTATTTGAAGATAATCCATTTGTTTTGCATGGATTCGAAAATCAGCCTTCTATTTTGCATTGATTTGAAGCCAAATCATGTGTTTCTCATGGATTTAAAGCTAACACGTTTGTTTCGCATGCAGTTGAAGCTCAATCATGTATATCACTAGTATTTGAAGCTAAACCATTTGTTTCGCATTGGTTTTGAAGCTAAGCCTTCTACTTCGCATTGATTGGAAGCTAAATCATGTGTTACGATTGGATATGAAGCTCACTTGTTTGTTTTTCCAGCATTTGAAGCTATATTACTTATATCGCAAGTATTTGAAGCTGAACCATCTGTTTCGCATTAATATTAAGCTAAACCATGTGCTTCGAATGAATTTGAAGCTAAATCATGTTTTTCGCATGTATTTGAAGCTAACTCGTTTGTTTCGCCTGCATGTGAAGCTAAATCATGTATATCACAAGTATTTGAAGCTAAACCATTTGTTTCGCATGGATTCGAAAATCAGCCTTCCATTTCGCAATGATTTGAAGCTAAATCATGTGTTTCTCATGGATTTGAAGCTAACTCGTTTGTTTCGCATGGATTTGAAGCTAACTCGTTTGTTTCGCATGCATTTGAAGCTAAATCATTGTATATCACAAGTATTTGTAGCTAAACCATTTGATTCGCATGGATTTGATGATAATCTTTCTACTTCGCACTGATTTGAAGCAAAATCAAGTATTTCGCTTGGACTTGAAGCTAACTCGTTTGTGTCGCATGCAGTTGAAGCTAAATCATGTATATCACAAGTATTTGAAGATAATCCATTTGTTTTGCATGGATTCGAAAATCAGCCTTCTATTTCGCATTGATTTGAAGCCAAATCATGTGTTTCTCATGGATTTAAAGCTAACACGTTTGTTTCGCATGCAGTTGAAGCTCAATCATGTATATCACAAGTATTTGAAGCTAAACCATTTCTTCCGCATGGATTCTAATATCAGCCTTCTATTTTGCAATGAATTGAAGCTAAATCATGTGTTTCTCAGGGATTTGAAGCTAACTCGTTTTTATCGTATAGATTTAAAGCTAACTCGTTTGTTTCGAATGCTGTTGAAGCTAAATCTAGTATATCACAAGTATATGAAGCTAAATCATTCTTTTCGCATGGAGTTGGAGCTAAGCCTTCCACTTCGCATTGATTTGAAGCTAAATCATGTGTTTCGCTTGGATTTGAAGCTAACTTGTTTGTTTCGCATGCAGTTGAAGCTAAATCATGTATATCACAAGTATTTGAAGATAATCAATTTGTTTCGCAAGGATTCGAAAATCAGCCTTCTATTTCGCATTGATTTGAAGCTAAATCATGAGTTTCGCATGGATTTGAAGCTAACTCGTTTGTTTCGCATGGATTTGAAGCTAACTCGTTTGATTCGCATGGATTTGAAGCTAACTCGTTTGTTTCGCTTGCATTTGAAGCTAAATCATTGTATATCACAAGTTTTTGAAGCTAAACCATTTGTTTCGCATGGATTCGAAAATCAGCCTTCTATTTCGCAATGATTTGAAGCTAAATCATGTGTTTCTCATGGATTTGAAGCTAACTCGTTTCTATCGCACGGAATTAAAGCTAACTCGTTTGTTTCGAATGCTGTTGAAGCTAAATCTAGTATATCACAAGTATATGAAGCTAAATCATTCTTTTCGCATGGAGTTGGAGCTAAGCCTTCCACTTCGCATTGATTTGAAGCTAAATCGTGTGTTTCGCTTGGATTTGAAGCTAACTTGTTTGTTTCGCATGCAGTTGAAGCTAAATCATGTATATCACAAGTATTTGAATATAATCAATTTGTTTCGCAAGGATTCGAAAATCAGCCTTCTATTTCGCATTGATTTGAAGCTAAATCATGAGTTTCGCATGGATTTGAAGCTAACTCGTTTGTTTCGCATGCAGTTGAATCTATATCATGTATATCACAAGTATTTGAAGCTAAACCGTTTGATTCCCATGGATTTGGAGCTAAGCCTTCTACTTCGCATTGATTTGGAGCTAAATCATGTGTTTCGCATGGATTTAAAGCTAACACCTTTGTTTCGCATGCAGTTGAAGCTAAATCATATATATCACAAGTATTTGAAGCTAAACCATTTGTTTCGTATGGATTCGAAAATCAGCCTTCTATTTGGCAATGATTTGAAGCTAAATCATGTGTTTCTCATGGATTTGAAGCTAACTCGTTTGTTTCGCATGCATTTGAAGCTAAATCATTGTATATCAGAAGTATTGGAAGCTGAACCATTTGATTCGCATGGTTTTGAAGCCAAGCCTTCTACTTCGCATTGATTTGAAGCTAAATCATGTGTTTCTCATGGATTTGCAGCTAACTCATTTTTATCGCATGGATTTAAAGCTAACTCGCTTGTTTCGCATGCAGTTGAAGCTGAATCATATATAAAACAAGTATTTGAAGCTAAACCCTTTGTTTCGCATGGATTTGAAGCTAATTCTTCTACTACGCATTGATTTGAAGTTAAATTATGTGTTACACTGGGATTTGAAGCTCACTTGTTTGCTTCGCCTGCATATGAATCTATATCACTTATATCGCTATTATACGAAGCTAAATATTTTGTGTTGCATGGATTTGATGCTAAGCCTTCTACTTCGCATTGGTTTGAAGCAAAATCATGTGTTTCTCATGGATTTGAAGCTAACTCGTTTCTAACGCATGGATTTAAAGCTAATTGGTTTGTTTCGCATGCAGTTGAAGCTAAATCATGTATATCACAAGTATTTGAAGCTAAAGCATTTGTTCCGCATGGATTTGAAACTAACTCGTTTGTTTCGTCTTCATTTGAAGCTGGTTCATTTATATGGCAAGTATTTGAAGCTAAACCATTTGTTTCGCATGGTTTTGAAGATAAGCCTCCTACTTCGCATTAATTTGAAGCTAACTCGATTGATTCGACTGCATTTGAATCTATATCAATTATATCGCAACTATCTGAAGATAAATCATTTGCTTCTCATATATTTGAAGCAAAGCCGTCTATTTCGCATTTATTTGAAGCTAAATCATATGTCTAGCATGGATTTGAAGCTAACTCGTTTTTTTCGCATGCAGTTGAAGCTAAATCATATAAATCACAAGTATTTGAAGCTAAACCATTCGCTTCGCATGGATTTGAAGCAAAGCCTTCAACTCCGGATTGATTTGAAGATAAATCATGTGTTTCGCTTGGATTTGAAGCTAACTCTTTTGTTTTGCCTGCATTTGAAGATAAGTCATGTATAGCACAAGTATTTGAAGCTAAACCATTTATTTCGCATGGATTTGAAGATAAGCCTTCTACTTCGCATTGATTTGAAGCTAACTCGATTGTTTCACCTGCATTTGAAGCTACATCACTTATATCGCAATTATCTGAAGATAAATCGTTTGTTTCTCATGTATTTGAAGCTAAGCCTTCTACTTCGCTTTGATTTGAATCTAAGTCATGTGTATAGCATGGATTTGAAGCTAACTCGTTCGTTTCGCATGGAGTTGAAGCTAAATCATGTAAATCACAAGTATTTGAAGATAAACCATGTGTTTCGCATGGATTTGAAGCTAACTCGTTTTTTTCGCCCGTATTTGAAGATAAAGCATGTATATCACAAGTATTTGAAGCTAAACCATTCGCTTCGCATGGATTTGAAGCAAAGCCTTCAACTGCGCATAGATTTGAAGATAAATCATGTGTTTCGCTTGGATTTGAAGCTAACTCGTTTGTTTCGCATGCAGTTGAAGCTAAATTATTTATATCACAAGTATTTGAAGCTAAACCATTTATTTCGCATGGATTTGAAGATAAGCCTTCTACTTCGCACTGATTTGAAGCTAACTCGATTGTTTCACCTGCATTTGAAGCTACATTACTTATATCGCAATTATCTGAAGATAAATCATTTGTTTCTCATGTATTTGAAGCTAAGCCTTCTACTACGCATTGATTTGAAGCTAAATCATGTGTAGCGCATGGATTTGAAGCTAACTCGTTTGTTTCGCCTGCATTTGAAGCTAAATCATGTATATCACAAGTATTTGAATCTAAACCATTTGTTTCGCATTGATTTGAAGATAAGTTTTCTACTTCGCATTGATTTGAAGCTAACTCGTTTGTTTCGCATGCATTTGAAGCTAAATCATTGTATATCACAAGTATTTGAAGCTAAACCATTTGATTCGCATGGATTTGATGATAATCTTTCTACTTCGCACTGATTTGAAGCAAAATCAAGTATTTCGCTTGGACTTGAAGCTAACTCGTTTGTGTCGCATGCAGTTGAAGCTAAATCATGTATATCACAAGTATTTGAAGATAATCCATTTGTTTTGCGTGGATTCGAAAATCAGCCTTCTATTTCGCATTGATTTGAAGCCAAATCATGTGTTTCTCATGGATTTAAAGCTAACACGTTTGTTTCGCATGCAGTTGAAGCTCAATCATGTATATCACAAGTATTTGAAGCTAAACCATTTCTTCCGCATGGATTCTAATATCAGCTTTCTATTTTGCAATGAATTGAAGCTAAATCATGTGTTTCTCAGGGATTTGAAGCTAACTCGTTTTTATCGTATAGATTTAAAGCTAACTCGTTTGTTTCGAATGCTGTTGAAGCTAAATCTAGTATATCACAAGTATATGAAGCTAAATCATTCTTTTCGCATGGAGTTGGAGCTAAGCCTTCCACTTCGCATTGATTTGAAGCTAAATCATGTGTTTCGCTTGGATTTGAAGCTAACTTGTTTGTTTCGCATGCAGTTGAAGCTAAATCATGTATATCACAAGTATTTGAAGATAATCAATTTGTTTCGCAAGGATTCGAAAATCAGCCTTCTATTTCGCATTGATTTGAAGCTAAATCATGAGTTTCGCATGGATTTGAAGCTAACTCGTTTGTTTCGCATGGATTTGAAGCTAACTCGTTTGTTTCGCATGGATTTGAAGCTAACTCGTTTGTTTCGCTTGCATTTGAAGCTAAATCATTGTATATCACAAGTTTTTGAAGCTAAACCATTTGTTTCGCATGGATTCGAAAATCAGCCTTCTATTTCGCAATGATTTGAAGCTAAATCATGTGTTTCTCATGGATTTGAAGCTAACTCGTTTCTATCGCACGGAATTAAAGCTAACTCGTTTGTTTCGAATGCTGTTGAAGCTAAATCTAGTATATCACAAGTAT
Organism: Megalopta genalis; assembly: GCF_051020955.1. NCBI lineage: Eukaryota > Metazoa > Arthropoda > Insecta > Hymenoptera > Halictidae > Megalopta > Megalopta genalis. The sequence continues at coordinate 67,025 of NW_027477030.1, read as the reverse complement.
ATGAAGCTAAATCATTCGTTTCGCATGGAGTTGGAGCTAAGCCTTCCACTTCGCATTGATTTGAAGCTAAATCATGTGTTTCGCTTGGATTTGCAGCTAACTTGTTTGTTTCGCATGCAGTTGACGCTAAATCATGTATATCACAAGTATTTGAAGATAATCAACTTGTTTCGCAAGGATTCGAAAATCAGCCTTCTACTTCGCATTGAGTTGAAGCTAAATCAAGTGTTTCGTTTGGATTTAAAGCTAACACGTTTGTTTCGCATGCAGTTGAAGCTCAATCATGTATATCACAAGTATTTGAAGCTAAACCATTTGTTCCGCATGGATTCTAATATCAGCCTTATATTTTGCAATGAATTGAAGCTAAATCATGTGTTTCTCAGGGATTTGAAGCTAACTCGTTTTTATCGTATGGATTTAAAGCTAACTCGTTTGTTTCGAATGCTGTTGAAGCTAAATCTAGTATATCACAAGTATATGAAGCTAAATCATTCTTTTCGCATGGAGTTGGAGCTAAGCCTTCCACTTCGCATTGATTTGAAGCTAAATCATGTGTTTCGCTTGGATTTGAAGCTAACTTGTTTGTTTCGCATGCAGTTGAAGCTAAATCATGTATATCACAAGTATTTGAATATAATCAATTTGTTTCGCAAGGATTCGAAAATCAGCCTTCTATTTCGCATTGATTTGAAGCTAAATCATGAGTTTCGCATGGATTTGAAGCTAACTCGTTTGTTTCGCTTGCATTTGAAGCTAAATCATTGTATATCTCAAGTTTTTGAAGCTAAACCATTTGTTTCGCATGGATTCGAAAATCAGCCTTCTATTTCGCAATGATTTGAAGCTAAATCATGTGTTTCTCATGGATTTGAAGCTAACTCGTTTCTATCGCATGGAATTAAAGCTAACTCGTTTGTTTCGAATGCTGTTGAAGCTAAATCTAGTATATCACAAGTATATGAAGCTAAATCATTCGTTTCGCATGGAGTTGGAGCTAAGCCTTCCACTTCGCATTGATTTGAAGCTAAATCATGTTTTTCGCATGTATTTGAAGCTAACTCGTTTGTTTCGCCTGCATGTGAAGCTAAATCATGTATATCACAAGTATTTGAAGCTAAACCATTTGTTTCGCATGGATTCGAAAATCAGCCTTCTATTTCGCAATGATTTGAAGCTAAATCATGTGTTTCTCATGGATTTGAAGCTAACTCGTTTCTATCGCATGGAATTAAAGCTAACTCGTTTGTTTCGAATGCTGTTGAAGCTAAATCTAGTATATCACAAATATATGAAGCTAAATCATTCGTTACGCATGGATTAGAAAAACAGCCTTCTATTTCGCATTGATTTGAAGCTAAATCATGAGTTTCGCATGGATTTGAAGCTAACTCGTTTGTTTCGCATGGATTTGAAGCTAACTCATTTGTTTCGCATGCAGTTGAAGCAATTTCATGTATATCACAAGTATTTGAAGCTAAACCATTTGATTCGCATGGATTTGATGCTAAGCCTTCTACTTCGCATTGAGTTGAAGCTAAACCAAGTGTTTCGTTTGGATTTGTAGAAAACTCGTTTGTTTCGCATGCAGTTGGAGCTATATCACTTATGTTCGCAAGTATTTGAAGCTAAAGCATTCGTTTCACATGGAGTTGAAGCTAAGCCTTCTACTTCGCATTGATTTGAAGCTAAATCATGTGTTTCGCATGGATTTGAAGCTACTCGTTTGTTTCGCATGCAGTTGAATCTATATCATGTATATCACAAGTATTTGAAGCTAAAACGTTTGATTCCCATGGATTTGGAGCTAAGCCTTCTACTTCGCATTGATTTGGAGCTAAATCATGTGTTTCGCATGGATTTAAAGCTAACACCTTTGTTTCGCATGCAGTTGAAGCTAAATCATATATATCACAAGTATTTGAAGCTAAACCATTTGTTTCGTATGGATTCGAAAATCAGCCTTCTATTTGGCAATGATTTGAAGCTAAATCATGTGTTTCTCATGGATTTGAAGCTAACTCGTTTCTATCGCATGGATTTAAAGCTAACTCGTTTGTTTCGCATGCAGTTGAAGCTTAATCATGTATATCACAAGTATTTGAAGCTAAACCATTTGTTTCGCATGGATTTGAAGCTGAGCCTTCTACTTCGCATTGATTTGAAGCTACATCAAGTGTTTCGTTTGGATTTGAAGAAAACTCGTTTGTTTTGCATGCAGTTGAAGCTATATCACTTATGCTCGCAAGTATTTGAAGCTAAATCATTCGTTTCGCATGGAGTTGGAGCTAAGCCGTCCACTTCGCATTGATTTGAATCTAAATCATGTGTTTCGCTTGGATTTGAAGCTAACTTGTTTGTTTCGCATGCAGTTGAAGCTAAATCATGTATATCACAAGTATTTGAAGATAATCCATTTGTTTTGCATGGATTCGAAAATCAGCCTTCTATTTTGCATTGATTTGAAGCCAAATCATGTGTTTCTCATAGATTTAAAGCTAACACGTTTGTTTCGCATGCAGTTGAAGCTCAATCATGTATATCACAAGTATTTGAAGCTAAACCATTTGTTTCGCATTGGTTTTGAAGCTAAGCCTTCTACTTCGCATTGATTGGAAGCTAAATCATGTGTTACGATTGGATATGAAGCTCACTTGTTTGTTTTTCCAGCATTTGAAGCTATATTACTTATATCGCAAGTATTTGAAGCTGAACCATCTGTTTCGCATGAATATTAAGCTAAACCATGTGCTTCGAATGAATTTGAAGCTAAATCATGTTTTTCGCATGTATTTGAAGCTAACTCGTTTGTTTCGCCTGCATGTGAAGCTAAATCATGTATATCACAAGTATTTGAAGCTAAACCATTTGTTTCGCATGGATTCGAATATCAGCCTTCTATTTTGCAATGAATTGAAGCTAAATCATGTGTTTCTCAGGGATTTGAAGCTAACTCGTTTTTATCGTATGGATTTAAAGCTAACTCGTTTGTTTCGAATGCTGTTGAAGCTAAATCTAGTATATCACAAGTATATGAAGCTAAATCATTCTTTTCGCATGGAGTTGGAGCTAAGTCTTCCACTTCGCATTGATTTGAAGCTAAATCATGTGTTTCGCTTGGATTTGAAGCTAACTTGCTTGTTTCGCATGCAGTTGAAGCTAAATCATGTATATCACAAGTATTTGAAGATAATCAATTTGTTTCGCAAGGATTCGAAAATCAGCCTTCTATTTCGCAATGATTTGAAGCTAAATCATGTGTTTCTCATGGATTTGAAGCTAACTCGTTTCTATCGCATGGAATTAAAGCTTTCTCGTTTGTTTCGAATGCTGTTTAAGCTAAATCTAGTGTATCACAAGTATATGAAGCTAAATCATTCGTTTCGCATGGAGTTGGAGCTAAGCCTTCCACTTCGCATTGATTTGAAGCTAAATCATGTGTTTCGCTTGGATTTGAAGCTAACTTGTTTGTTTCGCATGCAGTTGACGCTAAATCATGTATATCACAAGTATTTGCAGATAATCAATTTGTTTCGCAAGGATTCGAAAATCAGCCTTCTATTTCGCATTGATTTGAAGCTAAATCATGAGTTTCGCATGGATGTGAAGCTAACTCGTTTGTTTCGCATGGATTTGAAGCTAACTCGTTTGTTTCGCATGCATTTGAAGCTAAATCATTGTATATCAGAAGTATTGGAAGCTGAACCATTTGATTCGCATGGTTTTGAAGCTAAGCCTTCTACTTCGCATTGATTTGAAGCTAAATCATGTGTTTCTCATGGATTTGCAGCTAACTCGTTTCTATCGCATGGATTTAAAGCTAACTCGTTTGTTTCGCATGCTGTTGAAGCTAAATCTAGTATATCACAAGTATTTGAAGCTAAACCATTTGTTTCGCATGGATTCGAAAATCAGCCTTCTATTTCGCATTGATTTGAAACTAAATCACGAGTTTCGCATGTATTTGAATCTAACTCGTTTGTTTCGCATGGATTTGAAGCTAACTCATTTGTATCGCATGCAGTTGAAGCAAAATCATGTATATCACAAGTATTTGAAGCTAAACCATTTGATTCCCATGAATTTGGAGCTAAGCCTTCTACTTCGCATTGATTTGGAGCTAAATCATGTGTTTCGCATGGATTTAAAGCTATCACGTTTGTTTCGCATGCAGATGAACCTAAATCATGTATATCGCAAGTATATGGAGCTAAGTCATTTTTGTCGCATGGATTTGATGCTGAGCCTTCTACTTCGTATTGATTTGGAGCTAAATCATGTGTTTCGCAAGGATTTAAAGCTAACACGTTTCTTTCGCATGCAGTTGAAGCTAAATCATGTATATCACAAGTATTTGAAGCTAAACCATTTGATTCGCATGGATTTGATGCTAAGCCTTCTACTTCGCATTGGTTTGAAGCAAAATCATGTGTTTCTCATGGATTTGAAGCTAACTCGTTTCTAACGCATGGATTTAAAGCTAATTGGTTTGTTTCGCATGCAGTTGAAGCTAAATCATGTATATCACAAGTATTTGAAGCTAAAGCATTTGTTCCGCATGGATTTGAAACTAACTCGTTTGTTTCGTCTTCATTTGAAGCTGGTTCATTTATATCGCAAGTATTTGAAGCTAAACCATTTGTTTCGCATGGTTTTGAAGATAAGCCTCCTACTTCGCATTAATTTGAAGCTAACTCGATTGATTCGACTGCATTTGAATCTATATCAATTATATCGCAACTATCTGAAGATAAATCATTTGCTTCTCATATATTTGAAGCAAAGCCGTCTATTTCGCATTTATTTGAAGCTAAATCATATGTCTAGCATGGATTTGAAGCTAACTCGTTTTTTTCGCATGCAGTTGAAGCTAAATCATATAAATCACAAGTATTTGAAGCTAAACCATTCGCTTCGCATGGATTTGAAGCAAAGCCTTCAACTCCGGATTGATTTGAAGATAAATCATGTGTTTCGCTTGGATTTGAAGCTAACTCTTTTGTTTTGCCTGCATTTGAAGATAAGTCATGTATAGCACAAGTATTTGAAGCTAAACCATTTATTTCGCATGGATTTGAAGATAAGCCTTCTACTTCGCATTGATTTGAAGCTAACTCGATTGTTTCACCTGCATTTGAAGCTACATCACTTATATCGCAATTATCTGAAGATAAATCGTTTGTTTCTCATGTATTTGAAGCTAAGCCTTCTACTTCGCTTTGATTTGAATCTAAGTCATGTGTATAGCATGGATTTGAAGCTAACTCGTTCGTTTCGCATGGAGTTGAAGCTAAATCATGTAAATCACAAATATTTGAAGATAAACCATGTGTTTCGCATGGATTTGAAGCTAACTCGTTTTTTTCGCCCGTATTTGAAGATAAAGCATGTATATCACAAGTATTTGAAGCTAAACCATTCGCTTCGCATGGATTTGAAGCAAAGCCTTCAACTGCGCATAGATTTGAAGATAAATCATGTGTTTCGCTTGGATTTGAAGCTAACTCGTTTGTTTCGCATGCAGTTGAAGCTAAATTATTTATATCACAAGTATTTGAAGCTAAACCATTTATTTCGCATGGATTTGAAGATAAGCCTTCTACTTCGCACTGATTTGAAGCTAACTCGATTGTTTCACCTGCATTTGAAGCTACATCACTTATATCGCAATTATCTGAAGATAAATCATTTGTTTCTCATGTATTTGAAGCTAAGCCTTCTACTACGCATTGATTTGAAGCTAAATCATGTGTAGCGCATGGATTTGAAGCTAACTCGTTTGTTTCGCCTGCATTTGAAGCTATATCATGTATATCACAAGTATTTGAATCTAAACCATTTGTTTCGCATTGATTTGAAGATAAGTTTTCTACTTCGCATTGATTTGAAGCTAACTCGATTGTTTCGCCTGCATTTGCAGCTATATCACATATATCGCAATTATCTGATGATAAATCATATGTTTCTCATGTATTTGAACATAAGCCTTGTACTTCGCATTGATTTGAAGCTAAATCATGTGTATCGCTTGAATTTGAAGCTAACTCGGTTGTTTCGCATGCATTTGAAGCTAAATCATGTATATCACAAGTATATGAAGCTAAACTATTTGTTTCGCATTTATTTGATGATAAGCCTTCTACGTCGCATTGATTTGAAGCTAAGCCTTCTATTTCGCATTGATTTGAAGGTAAATCATGTGTTTCGCTTGGATTTGAAGATAACTCGTTTGTTTCGCATGCAGTTGAAGCTAAATCATGTTTATCACAAGTATCTGAATATAAACCATCTGTTTCGCATGAATATTAAGCTAAACCATGTGTTTGGCATGAATTTGAAGCTAAATGATGTGTTTTGCTTGGTTTTGAAGCTAACTCTTTTGTTTCGCCTGCATTTGAAGATAAATCATGTATATCACAAGTATTTGATGCTAAACCATTTGATTCGCATGGATTTGAAATTAGGCCTTCTCCATCGTACTGATTTGAAGCTAAATCATGTGTTTCGTTTGAATTTGAAACTAAGCCTTCTACTTCGCATTGATTTGAAGCTAATTCGTTTGTTTCGCATGCAGTTGAAGCTAAATCATGTAAATCTAAAGTATTTGAAGCTAAACCATTCGCTTCGCATGGATTTGAAGCAAAGCCTTCAACTTCGCCTTCATTTGAAGATAAATCATGTGTTTCGCTTGGATTTGCAGCTAACACGTTTTTATTTCGCATGCTGTTGAAGCTAAAACATGTACATCACAAGTGTCTGAATCTAATCCATCTGTTTCGCAAGAATATGAAGCTATTAAGCTAATCCATGTGATTCGCATGAATTTGAAACTAAATCATGTGTTTCGCATGGATTTGAAGCTGTATCACTTATATCGCAATTATGTTAAGATAAATCATTTGTTTCTCATGTGGTAGAAGCTAAGCCTTCTACTTCGCATTGATTCGAAGCTAAATCATGTGAATCGCATGGATTTGAAGCTAACTCGTTTGTTTCGCAATGCAGTTGATGCTAAATCATGTATAAAACAAGTATTTGAAGCTAAACCATTTATTTCGCATGTATTTGAAGCTAAGACTTCTACTTAGCATGAAATTGAAGCTATGTCATGTGTTTCGCTTGGATTTGAAGCTAACTCGTTTGTTTCGCATGCATTTGAAGCTAAATTATGTATATCACAAGTATTTTAAGCTAAACCATTTGTTTCGCATGGATTTGAAATTAAGCCTTCTACTTCGTACTGATTTGAAGCTAAATCATGTGGTTCGAGTGAGTTTGAATCTAAGCCTTCTACTTCGCATTGATTTCAAGCTAAATCGTGTGTTTCGCATGGATTTGAAGCTAACGCGTCTTTTTCGCCCGTATTTGAAGATAAATCATGTATATCACAAGTATTTGAAGCTAAACCATTTGTTTCGAATGAATTTGAAGCTAAGCCATCTACTTCGCTTTGATTTGAAGCTAAATCATGTGTTTCGCTTGGTTTCGAAACTAACTCGTTTGTTTCGCATGCAGTTGAAGCTAAATCATGCATATCACAAGTATTTGAAGCTAAACCATTTGTTTCGCATGAATTTGAATCTAAGCCTTCTACTTTGCATTGATTTGAAGCTAAGTCTTCTACTTCGCATCGATTTGGAGGTAAATCATGTGTTTCGCTTGGATTTGAAGCTAACTCGTTTGTTTCGTTTGCAGTTGAAGCTAAATCATGTTTATCACAAGTATCTGAATATAAACCATTTGTGTCGCATGAATATTGAGTTAAACCATGTATTTCGCATGAATTTGAAGCTAAATGATGTGTTTCGCATGGATATGAAGCTAACTCTTTTGTTTCGCCTGCATTTGAATATAAATCATGTATATCATAAGTATTTGAAGCTCAACCGTTTGATTCGCATGGATTTGAAGCTATCCCTTCTACTTCGCATTGATTTGCAGCTTAATCATGTGTTTCGCTTGGTGTTGAAGCTAACTCGATTGTTTCGCATGCAGTTGAAGCTAAATCATGTATAGCACAACTATTTGAAGGTAAACCGTTTGTTTCACATGGATTTGAAAATATGCCTTCTACTTCGCATTGATTTGAAGCAAAATCATGTGTTTCGCTGTGATTTGTAGCTAACTCGTTTGTTTCGCATGCAGTTGAAGCTAAATCATGTTTATCAAAAGTATTTGAAGCTATAGCATTTGTTTCGCATGGATTTGAAGCTAAGCCATCTACTTCGCATTGATTTGATTTTAAATCATGTGTTTCTCTTTGATTTGAAGCAAACTTGTTTGTTTCGCATGCAGTTGAAGCTAAATCATGTTTATCACATGTATCTGAATCTAAACCATCTGTTTCGCAAGACTATGAAGCTATGAAGCTAAACCATGTGTTTCGCATGAATTTGAAACTAAATGGTGTGTTTCGCATGGATTTGAAGCTAACTCTTTTGTTTCGCCTGCATTTGAAGGTAAATCGTGTATATCACAAGTATTTGAAGCTAAACCGTTTGATTCGCTTCGATTTGAAGCTAACTCGTTTGTTTCGCATGCAGTTGAAGCTATATCACTTATATCGCAAGTATTTGAAGCTAAATCATTTGTGTGGCATGGATTCGAAAATCAGCCTTCTTCTTCGCATTGATCTGAAGCTAAATCATGTGTTTTGCTTGGATATGAAGCTCACTCGTTTGTTTTTCCAGCATTTGAAGCTATATCACTTATATCGCAAGTATTTGAAGCTAAATCATTTGTGTCGCATGGATTTGATGCTAAGCCTTCTACTTCGCATTGATTTGGAGCTAAATCATGTGTTTCGAATGGATTTAAAGCTAACACGTTTGTTTCGCATATAGTTGAAGCTAAATCATGTATATCACAAGTATCTGAATTTAAACCATTTGTTTCGCACGGATTAGAAGCTAAGCCTCCTACTTCGCATTGATTTGAAGCTAAATCATGTGTTACGCTTGGATTTGAAGCTAACTCGCTTGTTTCGCCTGCATTTGAATCTATATCAGTTATATCGCAAGTATATGAAGCTAAATCATTTGTACCGCATGGATTTGATGCTAAGCCTTCTACTTCGCATTGATTTGAAGCTAAATCTTGTGTTTCTCTTGGATTTGAAGCTAACTCGTTTGTTTCGCATACAGCTCAAGATAAGTCATGTATATCACAAGTATTTTAAGCTAAACCATTTGATTCGCATGGATTTGAATCTAAGACTTCCACTTCGCCTTAATTTGGAGAAAAATCATCTGTTTCGCACGGATTTGAAACTAACTCATTTGTTTCGCCTGCATTTGAAGCTATATCACTTATATTCGCAAGTATTTGAAGCTCAATTATTCATTTCGCATGGATTCGAAGATAAGCCTTCTATTTCGCATTGAATTGTAGCTACGCCTTCTACTTCGCATTGAATTGATGTTAAATCATGTGTTTCCCTTGGGTGTGAAGCAAAATCGTTTGTTTCGCATGCAGCTGAAGCTAAATCATGTATATCACAAGTATTTGAAGCTATACCATTTGATTCGAATGGATTTGAAACCAAGCCTTCTACTTCGCATTAATTTGAAGCTAAATAATGTGTTTCGCTTGGATTTGAAGCTAACTCGTTTGTTTCGCTTGCAGTTGAATCTAAATCATGTATATCACAAGTATTTGAAGCGAAACCATTTGTATCGCATGGATTTGAAGCTAAGCTTTCTAATGCGCATTGATTCGAAGCTAAATCGTGTGTTTTGCTTGGATTTGAAGCTAACTCGATTGTTTCGCATTCCTTCTACTTCGCATTGATTTGAAGTTTGGATTAGAAGCTAACTCGATTGTTTCGCAATGCAGTTTATGCTAAATCATGTATAAAACATGTATTTGAAGCTAAACCATTTATTTCGCATGTATTTGAAGCTAAGACTTATACATTGCATGAAATTGAAGCTAAATCAAGTGTTTCGCTTGGATTTGAAGCTAACTCGTTAGTTTCGCATGTAGTTGAAGCTATATCGCTTATATTCGCAAGTATTTGAAGCCAAATCATTCGTTTCGCATAAATTTGAAACTAAGGCTACTACTTCGCATTGATTTGAAGCTAAATCATGTGTTTCGCTTGGTGTTGAAGCTAACTCGTTTTTTTCGCATGGGTTTGAAGCTAACTCATTTGTTACGCATGCAGTTGAATCAAAATCATTTATATCACAAGTATTTAAAGCTAAACCATTTGATTCGCATGGATTTGGAGCTAAGCATTCTACTTCGCATTGATTTGGAGCAAAATCATGTGTTTCGCATGGATTTATAGCTAACAAGTTTGTTTCGCATGCAGTTGAAGCTAAATCATGTATATCACAAGTATTTGAAGCTATACCATTTGTTTCACAAGGATTCGAATATCAGCCTTCTATTTCGCATTGATTTGAAGCTATATCATGAGTTTCGCATGGATTTGAAGCTAACTCGTTTGTTTCGCATGGATTTGAAGCTAACTCGTTTGTTTCGCATGCATTTGAAGCTAAATCATTGTATATCAGAAGTATTGGAAGCTGAACCATTTGATTCGCATGGTTTTGAAGCTAAGCCTTCTACTTCGCATTGATTTGAAGCTAAATCATGTGTTTCTCATGGATTTGCAGCTAACTCGTTTCTATCGCATGGATTTAAAGCTAACTCGTTTGTTTCGCATGCTGTTGAAGCTAAATCTAGTATATCACAAGTATTTGAAGCTAAACCATTTGTTTCGCATGGATTCGAAAATCAGCCTTCTATTTCGCATTGATTTGAAACTAAATCACGAGTTTCGCATGTATTTGAATCTATCTCGTTTGTTTCGCATGGATTTGAAGCTAACTCATTTGTATCGCATGCAGTTGAAGAAAAATCATGTATATCACAAGTATTTGAAGCTAAACCATTTGATTCCCATGAATTTGGAGCTAAGCCTTCTACTTCGCATTGATTTGGAGCTAAATCATGTGTTTCGCATGGATTTAAAGCTATCACGTTTGTTTCGCATGCAGATGAACCTAAATCATGTATATCGCAAGTATATGGAGCTAAGTCATTTTTGTCGCATGGATTTGATGCTGAGCCTTCTACTTCGTATTGATTTGGAGCTAAATCATGTGTTTCGCAAGGATTTAAAGCTAACACGTTTATTTCGCATGCAGTTGAAGCTAAATCATGTATATCACAAGTATTTGAAGCTAAACCATTTGTTTCGCATGTATTCGAAAATCAGCCTTCTATTTCGCATTGATTTGAAGCTAAATCACGAGTTTCGCATGGATTTGAAGCTAACTCGTTTGTTTCGCATGGGTTTGAAGCTAACTCATTTGTTTCGCATGCAGTTGAATCAAAATCATTTATATCACAAGTATTTGAAGCTAAACCATTTGATTCGCATGGATTTGGTGCTAAGCATTCTACTTCGCATTGATTTGGAGCAAAATCATGTGTTTCGCATGGATTTATAGCTAACACGTTTGTTTCGCATGCAGTTGAAGCTAAATCATGTATATCACAAGTATTTGAAGCTAAACCATTTGTTTCGCATGGATTCGAAAATCAGCCTTCTATTTCGCAATGAATTGAAGCTAAATCATGTGTTTCTCATGGATTTGAAGCTAACTCATTTTTATCGCATGGATTTAAAGCTAACTCGCTTGTTTCGCATGCAGTTGAAGCTGAATCATATATAAAACAAGTATTTGAAGCTAAACCCTTTGTTTCGCATGGATTTGAAGCTAATTCTTCTACTACGCATTGATTTGAAGTTAAATTATGTGTTACACTGGGATTTGAAGCTCACTTGTTTGCTTCGCCTGCATATGAATCTATATCACTTATATCGCTATTATACGAAGCTAAATATTTTGTGTTGCATGGATTTGATGCTAAGCCTTCTACTTCGCATTGGTTTGAAGCAAAATCATGTGTTTCTCATGGATTTGAAGCTAACTCGTTTCTAACGCATGGATTTAAAGCTAATTGGTTTGTTTCGCATGCAGTTGAAGCTAAATCATGTATATCACAAGTATTTGAAGCTAAAGCATTTGTTCCGCATGGATTCGAAAATCAGCCTTCTATTTCGCAATGAATTGAAGCTAAATCATGTGCTTCTCATGGATTTGAAGCTAACTCGTTTTTATCGCATGGATTTGAAGCTAACTCGTTTGTTTCGCATGGATTTGAAGCAAACTCGTTTGTTTTGAATGCAGTTGAATCAAAAATCATGTATATCACAAGTATTTGATGCTAAACCATTTGATTCGCATAGATTTGGAGCTAAGCCTTCTACTTCGCATCGATTTGAAGCTAAATCAAGTGTTTCTCATGGATTTGCAGCTAACTCGTTTCTATCGCATGGATTTAAAGCTAACTCGTTTGTTTCGCATGCTGTTGAAGCTAAATCATTCATATCACAAGTATTTGAAGCTAAACCATTTGATTCGCATGGATTTGGAGCTAAGCATTCTACTTCGCATTGATTTGGAGCAAAATCATGTGTTTCGCATGGATTTATAGCTAACACGTTTATTTCGCATGCAGTTGAAGCTAAATCATGTATATCACAAGTATTTGAAGCTATACCATTTGTTTCACAAGGATTCGAATATCAGCCTTCTATTTCGCAATGAATTGAAGCTAAATCATGTGTTTCTCATGGATTTGAAGCTAACTCATTTTTATCGCATGGATTTAAAGCTAACTCGCTTGTTTCGCATGCAGTTGAAGCTGAATCATATATAAAACAAGTATTTGAAGCTAAACCCTTTGTTTCGCATGGATTTGAAGCTAATTCTTCTACTACGCATTGATTTGAAGTTAAATTATGTGTTACACTGGGATTTGAAGCTCACTTGTTTGCTTCGCCTGCATATGAATCTATATCACTTATATCGCTATTATACGAAGCTAAATATTTTGTGTTGCATGGATTTGATGCTAAGCCTTCTACTTCGCATTGGTTTGAAGCAAAATCATGTGTTTCTCATGGATTTGAAGCTAACTCGTTTCTAACGCATGGATTTAAAGCTAATTGGTTTGTTTCGCATGCAGTTGAAGCTAAATCATGTATATCACAAGTATTTGAAGCTAAAGCATTTGTTCCGCATGGATTCGAAAATCAGCCTTCTATTTCGCAATGAATTGAAGCTAAATCATGTGCTTCTCATGGATTTGAAGCTAACTCGTTTTTATCGCATGGATTTGAAGCTAACTCGTTTGTTTCGCATGGATTTGAAGCAAACTCGTTTGTTTTGCATGCAGTTGAATCAAAAATCATGTATATCACAAGTATTTGATGCTAAACCATTTGATTCGCATAGATTTGGAGCTAAGCCTTCTACTTCGCATCGATTTGAAGCTAAATCAAGTGTTTCTCATGGATTTGCAGCTAACTCGTTTCTATCGCATGGATTTAAAGCTAACTCGTTTGTTTCGCATGCTGTTGAAGCTAAATCATTCATATCACAAGTATTTGAAGCTAAACCATTTGATTCGCATGGATTTGGAGCTAAGCATTCTACTTCGCATTGATTTGGAGCAAAATCATGTGTTTCGCATGGATTTATAGCTAACACGTTTATTTCGCATGCAGTTGAAGCTAAATCATGTATATCACAAGTATTTGAAGCTATACCATTTGTTTCACAAGGATTCGAATATCAGCCTTCTATTTCGCATTGATTTGAAGCTATATCATGAGTTTCGCATGGATTTGAAGCTAACTCGTTTGTTTCGCATGGATTTGAAGCTAACTCGTTTGTTTCGCATGCATTTGAAGCTAAATCATTGTATATCAGAAGTATTGGAAGCTGAACCATTTGATTCGCATGGTTTTGAAGCTAAGCCTTCTACTTCGCATTGATTTGAAGCTAAATCATATGTTTCTCATGGATTTGCAGCTAACTCGTTTCTATCGCATGGATTTAAAGCTAACTCGTTTGTTTCGCATGCTGTTGAAGCTAAATCTAGTATATCACAAGTATTTGAAGCTAAACCATTTGTTTCGCATGGATTCGAAAATCAGCCTTCTATTTCGCATTGATTTGAAACTAAATCACGAGTTTCGCATGTATTTGAATCTATCTCGTTTGTTTCGCATGGATTTGAAGCTAACTCATTTGTATCGCATGCAGTTGAAGAAAAATCATGTATATCACAAGTATTTGAAGCTAAACCATTTGATTCCCATGAATTTGGAGCTAAGCCTTCTACTTCGCATTGATTTGGAGCTAAATCATGTGTTTCGCATGGATTTAAAGCTATCACGTTTGTTTCGCATGCAGATGAACCTAAATCATGTATATCGCAAGTATATGGAGCTAAGTCATTTTTGTCGCATGGATTTGATGCTGAGCCTTCTACTTCGTATTGATTTGGAGCTAAATCATGTGTTTCGCAAGGATTTAAAGCTAACACGTTTATTTCGCATGCAGTTGAAGCTAAATCATGTATATCACAAGTATTTGAAGCTAAACCATTTGTTTCGCATGTATTCGAAAATCAGCCTTCTATTTCGCATTGATTTGAAGCTAAATCACGAGTTTCGCATGGATTTGAAGCTAACTCGTTTGTTTCGCATGGGTTTGAAGCTAACTCATTTGTTTCGCATGCAGTTGAATCAAAATCATTTATATCACAAGTATTTGAAGCTAAACCATTTGATTCGCATGGATTTGGTGCTAAGCATTCTACTTCGCATTGATTTGGAGCAAAATCATGTGTTTCGCATGGATTTATAGCTAACACGTTTGTTTCGCATGCAGTTGAAGCTAAATCATGTATATCACAAGTATTTGAAGCTAAACCATTTGTTTCGCATGGATTCGAAAATCAGCCTTCTATTTTGCAATGATTTGAAGCTAAATCATGTGTTTCTCATGGATTTGAAGCTAACTCGTTTGTTTCGCATGCAGGTGAAGCTATATCACTTATATCACAAGTATTTGAAGCTAAACCATTTGTTTCGCATGGATTCGAAAATCAGACTTCTATTTCGCATTCATTTGAAGCTAAATCATGTGTTACGCTTGGATATGAAGCTCACTCGTTTGTTTTTCCAGCATTTGAAGCTATATTACTTATATCGCAAGTATTTGAAGCTGAACCATTTGTTTCGCATGAATATTAAGCTAAACCATGTGCTTCGAATGAATTTGAAGCTAAATCATGTTTTTCGCATGTATTTGAATCTAACTCGTTTGTTTCGCCTGCATGTGAAGCTAAATCATGTATATCACAAGTATTTCAAGCTAAACCATTTGATTCCCATGGATTTGGAGCTAAGCCTTCTACTTCGCATTGATTTGGAGCTAAATCATGTGTTTCGCATTGATTTAAAGCTATCACGTTTGTTTCGCATGCAGTTGAAGCTAAATCATGTATATCACAAATATTTGAAGCTAATCCATTTGTTTCGCATGGATTCGAAGATAAATCTTCTACTTCGAATTGATTTTAAAGTTAAATCATGTGTTACGCATGGATTTAAAGATAACTAGTTTGTTTCGCATGCAGCTGAATCTAAATCTTGTATATCACAAGTATTTGAAGCTAAACCATTTGAGTCCCATGGATTTGGATCTAAGCCTTCTACTTCGCATTGATTTGGAGCTAAATCATGTGATTCGCATGGATTTAAAGCTAACACTTTTGTTTCGCATGCAGTTGAAGCTAAATCATATATATCACAAGTATTTGAAGCTAAACAATTTGTTTCGTATGGATTCGAAAATCAGCCTTCTATTTCGCAATGATTTGAAGCTAAATCATGTGTTTCTCATGGATTTGAAGCTAACTCGTTTGTTTCGCAGGCAGTTGAAGCTATATCATGTATATCACAAGTATTTGAAGCTAAACCATTTGATTCCCATGGATTTGGATCTAAGCATTCTACTTCGCATTGATTTGGAACTAAATCATGTGTTTCGCATGGATTTAAAGTTAACACTTTTGTTTCGCATGCAGTTGAAGATAACTCATATATATCACAAGTATTTGAAGCTAAACAATTTGTTTCGTATGGATTCGAAAATCAGCCTCCTATTTCGCAATGATTTGAAGCTAAATCATGTGTTTCTCATGGATTTGAAGCTAACTCGTTTCTAACGCATGGATTTAAAGCTAACTGGTTTGTTTCGCATGGACTTGAAGCAAACTCGTTTGTTCCGCATGCAGTTGAATCAAAATCAAGTATATCACAAGTATTTGATGCTAAACCATTTGATTCGCATGGATTTGAAGCTAAGCCTTCAACTTCGCATTGATTTGAAGCTAAATCATGTGTTTCGCATGGATTCGAAGATAAACCTACTACTTCGTATTGATTTTAAAGTTAAATCATGTGTTTCGCATGGATTTAAAGATAACTCGTTTTATTCGCCGGCAGTTGAATCTAAATCATGTATATCACAAGTATTTGAAGTTAAACCATTCGTTTCGCATGGATTCGAAAATCAGCCTTCTATTTCGCAATGATTTGAATCTAAATTATGAGTTTCGCATGGATTTAAAGCTATCACGTTTGTTTCGCATGCAGATGAACCTAAATCATGTATATCGCTAGTGTATGGAGCTAAGTCATTTTTGTCGCATGGATTTGATGCTGAGCCTTCTACTTCGTATTGATTTGGAACTAAATCATGTGTTTCGCAAGGATTTAAAGCTAACACGTTTCTTTCGCATGCAGTTGAAGCTAAATCATGTATATCACAAGTATTTGAAGCTAAACCATTTGTTTCGCATGTATTCGAAAATCAGCCTTCTATTTCGCATTGATTTGAAGCTAAATCACGAGTTTCGCATGGATTTGAAGCTAACTCGTTTGTTTCGCATGGGTTTGAAGCTAACTCATTTGTTTCGCAAGCAGTTGAATCAAAATCATTTATATCACAAGTATTTGAAGCTAAACCATTTGATTCGCATGGATTTGGAGCTAAGCATTCTACTTCGCATTGATTTGGAGCAAAATCATGTGTTTCGCATGGATTTATAGCTAACACGTTTGTTTCGCATGCAGTTGAAGCTAAATCATGTATATCACAAGTATTTGAAGCTAAACCATTTGTTTCGCATGTATTCGAAAATCAGCCTTCTATTTCGCATTGATTTGAAGCTATATCATGAGTTTCGCATGGATTTGAAGCTAACTCGTTTGTTTCGCATGGGTTTGAAGCTAACTCATTTGTTACGCATGCAGTTGAATCAAAATCATTTATATCACAAGTATTTGAAGCTAAACCATTTGATTCGCATGGATTTGGTGCTAAGCATTCTACTTCGCATTGATTTGGAGCAAAATCATGTGTTTCGCATGGATTTATAGCTAACACGTTTGTTTCGCATGCAGTTGAAGCTAAATCTAGTATATCACAAGTATTTGAAGCTAAACCATTTGTTTCGCATGGATTCGAAAATCAGCCTTCTATTTCGCATTGATTTGAAACTAAATCACGAGTTTCTAATGGATTTGAATCTAACTCGTTTGTTTCGCATGGATTTGAAGCTAACTCATTTGTATCGCATGCAGTTGAAGCAAAATCATGTATATCACAAGTATTTGAAGCTAAACCATTTGATTCCCATGAATTTGGAGCTAAGCCTTCTACTTCGCATTGATTTTGAGCTAAATCATGTGTTTCGCATGGATTTAAAGCTATCACGTTTGTTTCGCATGCAGATGAACCTAAATCATGTATATCGCTAGTATATGGAGCTAAGTCATTTTTGTCGCATGGATTTGATGCTGAGCCTTCTACTTCGTATTGATTTGGAGCTAAATCATGTGTTTCGCAAGGATTTAAAGCTAACACGTTTCTTTCGCATGCAGTTGAAGCTAAATCATGTATATCACAAGTATTTGAAGTTAAACCATTTGTTTCGCATGTATTCGAAAATCAGCCTTCTATTTCGCATTGATTTGAAGCTAAATCACGAGTTTCGCATGGATTTGAAGCTAACTCGTTTGTTTCGCATGGGTTTGAAGCTAACTCATTTGTTTCGCATGCAGTTGAATCAAAATCATTTATATCACAAGTATTTGAAGCTAAACCATTTGATTCGCATGGATTTGGAGCTAAGCATTCTACTTCGCATTGATTTGGAGCAAAATTATGTGTTTCGCATGGATTTATAGCTAACACGTTTGTTTCGCATGCAGTTGAAGCTAAATCATGTATATCACAAGTATTTGAAGCTATACCATTTGTTTCACAAGGATTCGAAAATCAGCCTTCTATTTCGCATTGATTTGAAGCTATATCATGAGTTTCGCATGGATTTGAAGCTAACTCGTTTGTTTCGCATGCATTTGAAGCTAAATCATTGTATATCAGAAGTATTGGAAGCTGAACCATTTGATTCGCATGGTTTTGAAGCTAAGCCTTCTACTTCGCATTGATTTGAAGCTAAATCATGTGTTTCTCATGGATTTGCAGCTAACTCATTTTTATCGCATGGATTTAAAGCTAACTCGCTTGTTTCGCATGCAGTTGAAGCTGAATCATATATAAAACAAGTATTTGAAGCTAAACCCTTTGTTTCGCATGGATTTGAAGCTAATTCTTCTACTACGCATTGATTTGAAGTTAAATTATGTGTTACGCTGGGATTTGAAGCTTACTTGTTTGCTTCGCCTGCACATGAATCTATATCACTTATATCGCTATTATACGAAGCTAAATATTTTGTGTTACATGGATTTGATGCTAAGCCTTCTACTTCGCATTGGTTTGAAGCAAAATCATGTGTTTCTCATGGATTTGAAGCTAACTCGTTTCTAACGCATGGATTTAAAGCTAATTGGTTTGTTTCGCATGCAGTTGAAGCTAAATCATGTATATCACAAGTATTTGAAGCTAAAGCATTTGTTCCGCATGGATTCGAAAATCAGCCTTCTATTTCGCAATGAATTGAAGCTAAATCATGTGCTTCTCATGGATTTGAAGCTAACTCGTTTTTATCGCATGGATTTGAAGTTAACTCGTTTGTTTCGCATGGATTTGAAGCAAACTCGTTTGTTTTGAATGCAGTTGAATCAAAAATCATGTATATCACAAGTATTTGATGCTAAACCATTTGATTCGCATAGATTTGGAGCTAAGCCTTCTACTTCGCATCGATTTGAAGCTAAATCAAGTGTTTCTCATGGATTTGCAGCTAACTCGTTTCTATCGCATGGATTTAAAGCTAACTCGTTTGTTTCGCATGCTGTTGAAGCTAAATCTAGTATATCACAAGTATTTGAAGCTAAACCATTTGTTTCGCATGGATTCGAAAATCAGCCTTCTATTTCGCATTGATTTGAAGCTAAATCACGAGTTTCGCATGGATTTGAAGCTAACTCGTTTGTTTCGCATGGGTTTGAAGCTAACTCATTTGTTGCGCATGCAGTTGAATCAAAATCATTTATATCACAAGTATTTGAAGCTAAACCATTTGATTCGCATGGATTTGGAGCTAAGCATTCTACTTCGCATTGATTTGGAGCAAAATCATGTGTTTCGCATGGATTTATAGCTAACACGTTTGTTTCGCATGCAGTTGAAGCTAAATCATGTATATCACAAGTATTTGAAGCTATACCATTTGTTTCACAAGGATTCGAAAATCAGCCTTCTATTTCGCATTGATTTGAAGCTATATCATGAGTTTCGCATGGATTTGAAGCTAACTCGTTTGTTTCGCATGGATTTGAAGCTAACTCGTTTGTTTCGCATGCATTTGAAGCTAAATCATTGTATATCAGAAGTATTGGAAGCTGAACCATTTGATTCGCATGGTTTTGAAGCTAAGCCTTCTACTTCGCATTGATTTGAAGCTAAATCATGTGTTTCTCATGGATTTGCAGCTAACTCGTTTCTATCGCATGGATTTAAAGCTAACTCGTTTGTTTCGCATGCTGTTGAAGCTAAATCTAGTATATCACAAGTATTTGAAGCTTAACCATTTGTTTCGCATGGATTCGAAAATCAGCCTTCTGTTTCGCATTGATTTGAAACTAAATCGCGAGTTTCGCATGGATTTGAATCTAACTCGTTTGTTTCGCATGGATTTGAAGCTAACTCGTTTGTATAGCATGCAGTTGAAGCAAAATCATGTATATCACAAGTATTTGAAGCTAAACCATTTGATTCCCATGAATTTGGAGCTAAGCCTTCTACTTCGCATTGATTTGGAGCTATATCATGTGTTTCGCAAGGATTTAAAGCTAACACGTTTCTTTCGCATGCAGTTGAAGCTAAATCATGTATATCACAAGTATTTGAAGCTAAACCATTTGTTTCGCATGTATTCGAAAATCAGCCTTCTATTTCGCATTGATTTGAAGCTAAATCACGAGTTTCGCATGGATTTGAAGCTAACTCGTTTGTTTCGCATGGGTTTGAAGCTAACTCATTTGTTTCGCATGCAGTTGAATCAAAATCATTTATATCACAAGTATTTGAAGCTAAACCATTTGATTCGCATGGATTTGGAGCTAAGCATTCTACTTCGCATTGATTTGGAGCAAAATCATGTGTTTCGCATGGATTTATAGCTAACACGTTTGTTTCGCATGCAGTTGAAGCTAAATCATGTATATCACAAGTATTTGAAGCTAAACCATTTGTTTCGCATGGATTCGAAAATCAGCCTTCTATTTCGCAATGAATTGAAGCTAAATCATGTGTTTCTCATGGATTTGAAGCTAACTCATTTTTATCGCATGGATTTAAAGCTAACTCGCTTGTTTCGCATGCAGTTGAAGCTGAATCATATATGAAACAAGTATTTGAAGCTAAACCCTTTGTTTCGCATGGATTTGAAGCTAATTCTTCTACTACGCATTGATTTGAAGTTAAATTATGTGTTACGCTGGGATTTGAAGCTCACTTGTTTGCTTCGCCTGCATATGAATCTATATCACTTATATCGCTAGTGTACGAAGTTAAATATTTTGTGTTGCATGGATTTGATGCTAAGCCTTCTACTTCGCATTGGTTTGAAGCAAAATCATGTGTTTCTCATGGATTTGAAGCTAACTCGTTTCTAACGCATGGATTTAAAGCTAATTGGTTTGTTTCGCATGCAGTTGGAGCTGAATCATATATAAAACAAGTATTTGAAGCTAAACCCTTTGTTTCGCATGGATTTGAAGCTAACTCGTTTGTTTCGCATGGATTTGAAGCTAACTCGTTTGTTTCGCATGGGTTTGAAGCTAACTCATTTGTTACGCATGCAGTTGAATCAAAATCATTTATATCACAAGTATTTGAAGCTAAACCATTTGATTCGCATGGATTTGGAGCTAAGCATTCTACTTCGCATTGATTTGGAGCAAAATCATGTGTTTCGCATGGATTTATAGCTAACACGTTTGTTTCGCATGCAGTTGAAGCTAAATCATGTATATCACAAGTATTTGAAGCTATACCATTTGTTTCACAAGGATTCGAAAATCAGCCTTCTATTTCGCATTGATTTGAAGCTATATCATGAGTTTCGCATGGATTTGAAGCTAACTCGTTTGTTTCGCATGGATTTGAAGCTAACTCGTTTGTTTCGCATGCATTTGAAGCTAAATCATTGTATATCAGAAGTATTGGAAGCTGAACCATTTGATTCGCATGGTTTTGAAGCTAAGCCTTCTACTTCGCATTGATTTGAAGCTAAATCATGTGTTTCTCATGGATTTGCAGCTAACTCGTTTGTTTCGCCTGCATTTGGAGACAAATCATGTATATCACAAGTATTTGAAGTTAAACGATTTATTTCGCATGGATTCGAAGATAAGCATCCTACTTCTCATTGATCTGAAGCTAAACCATGCGTTTCGAATGGATTTGAAACTAACTCGATTGTTTCGCATGCACTTGAAGCTATATCACTTATGTTCGCAAGTATTTGAATCTAAATCATGTGTTTCGCTCTGATTTGTAGCTAAGGCTTCTACATCGCATTGATTTAATGCTAAATCATGTGTTTCGCTTGAATTTGAAGATAACTCGTTTGTTTCTCATGCAGTTGAAGTTAAATCATGTATATCACAAGTAGATGAAGATAACTCGTTTGTTTCTCATGCAGTTGAAGTTAAACAATGTGTTTCGCATGGATTTGAAGCTAACTCGTTTTGTTCGCCTGCATTTCAAGATAAATCATGTGTATCACTAGTATTTGAAGATGAACCATTTGATTCGCATGGATTCGAAGATAAGCCTTCTACTTCGCACTGATTTGAAGCTAAATCATTTATTTCGCATGGATTTGAAACTAACTCGTTTGTTTCGCCTACATTTGAAGCTAAATCATGTATATCACGAGTATTTGAAGCTGAACCATATGTTCCTCATGGATTCGAAGATAAGCGTTCTACTTCGCATTGATTTGAAGCTAAATCATGTGTTCCTTATGGATTTCAAGATAACTCGTTTTTTGCGCATGCAGTTGAATCTAAATCATATATATCACAAGTATTTGAAGCTAAAACATTTGTTTCTCATTGGTTTTGAAGCTAAGCCTTCTACATCGCATTGATTTGAAGCTAAATCATGTGTTACGCTTGGATATGAAGCTCACTCGTTTGTTTTTCCAGCATTTGAAGCTATATTACTTATATCGCAAGTATTTGAAGCTGAACCATTTGTTTCGCATGAATATTAAGCTAAACCATGTGCTTCGAATGAATTTGAAGCTAAATCATGTGTTTCGCATGTATTTGAAGCTAAGTCGTTTGTTTCGCCTGCATGTGAAGCTAAATCATGTATATCACAAGTATTTGAAGCTAATCCATTTGATTCCCATGGATTTGAAGATAATCCTTCCACTTCGCATTGATTTTAAGCTAAATCATGTGTTTCGCTTGGATTTGAAGCTAACTCGTTTGTTTCGCATGCAGTTGAAGCTATATCACTTATATCGCAAGTATTTGAAGCTAAATCATTTGTGTCGCATGCAGTTGAATCAAAATCATTTATATCACAAGTATTTGAAGCTAAACCATTTGATTCGCATGGATTTGGAGCTAAGCATTCTACTTCGCATTGATTTGGAGCAAAATCATGTGTTTCTCATGGATTTGAAGCTAACTCGTTTCTAACGCATGGATTTAAAGCTAATTGGTTTGTTTCGCATGCAGTTGGAGCTGAATCATATATAAAACAAGTATTTGAAGCTAAACCCTTTGTTTCGCATGGATTTGAAGCTAACTCGTTTGTTTCGCATGGATTTGAAGCTAACTCGTTTGTTTCGCATGGGTTTGAAGCTAACTCATTTGTTACGCATGCAGTTGAATCAAAATCATTTATATCACAAGTATTTGAAGCTAAACCATTTGATTCGCATGGATTTGGAGCTAAGCATTCTACTTCGCATTGATTTGGAGCAAAATCATGTGTTTCGCATGGATTTATAGCTAACACGTTTGTTTCGCATGCAGTTGAAGCTAAATCATGTATATCACAAGTATTTGAAGCTAATCCATTTGTTTCGCATGGATTTGGATCTAAGCCTTCTACTTCGCATTGATTTGGAGCTAAATCATGTGATTCGCATGGATTTAAAGCTAACACTTTTGTTTCGCATGCAGTTGAAGCTAAATCATATATATCACAAGTATTTGAAGCTAAACAATTTGTTTCGTATGGATTCGAAAATCAGCCTTCTATTTCGCAATGATTTGAAGCTAAATCATGTGTTTCTCATGGATTTGAAGCTAACTCGTTTGTTTCGCAGGCAGTTGAAGCTATATCATGTATATCACAAGTATTTGAAGCTAAACCATTTGATTCCCATGGATTTGGATCTAAGCATTCTACTTCGCATTGATTTGGAGCTAAATCATGTGTTTCGCATGGATTTAAAGTTAACACTTTTGTTTCGCATGCAGTTGAAGATAACTCATATATATCACAAGTATTTGAAGCTAAACAATTTGTTTCGTATGGATTCGAAAATCAGCCTCCTATTTCGCAATGATTTGAAGCTAAATCATGTGTTTCTCATGGATTTGAAGCTAACTCGTTTCTAACGCATGGATTTAAAGCTAACTGGTTTGTTTCGCATGGACATGAAGCAAACTCGTTTGTTCCGCATGCAGTTGAATCAAAATCAAGTATATCACAAGTATTTGATGCTAAACCATTTGATTCGCATGGATTTGAAGCTAAGCCTTCAACTTCGCATTGATTTGAAGCTAAATCATGTGTTTCGCATGGATTCGAAGATAAACCTTCTACTTCGTATTGATTTTAAAGTTAAATCATGTGTTTCGCATGGATTTAAAGATAACTCGTTTTATTCGCCGGCAGTTGAATCTAAATCATGTATATCACAAGTATTTGAAGTTAAACCATTCGTTTCGTATGGAGTTGAATCTAAGCCGTCTACTTCTTATTGATTTGAAACTAAATCATGTGTTTCGCTTGGATTTGATGCTAACTCGTTTGTTTCGCATGCAGTTGAAGCTAAATCATGTATATCACAAGTATTTGAAGCCAAACCATTTGTTTCGCATGGATTCGAAAATCAGCCTTCTATTTCGCAATGATTTGAATCTAAATTATGAGTTTCGCATGGATTTGAAGCTAACTCGTTTGTTTCGCATGGATTTAAAGCTAACTCGCTTGTTTCGCATGCAGTTGAAGCTGAATCATATATAAAACAAGTATTTGAAGCTAAACCCTTTGTTTCGCATGGATTTGACGCTAATTCTTCTACTACGCATTGATTTGAAGTTAAATTATGTGTTACGCTGGGATTTGAATCTCACTTGTTTGCTTCGTCTGCATATGAATCTATATCACTTATATCGCTAGTATACGAAGCTAAATATTTTGTGTTGCATGGATTTGATGCTAAGCCTTCTACTTCGCATTGGTTTGAAGCAAAATCATGTGTTTCTCATGGATTTGAAGCTAACTCGTTTCTAACGCATGGATTTAAAGCTAATTGGTTTGTTTCGCATGCAGTTGAAGCTAAATCATGTATATCACAAGTATTTGAAGCTAAAGCATTTGTTCCGCATGGATTCGAAAATCAGCCTTCTATTTCGCAATGAATTGAAGCTAAATCATGTGCTTCTCATGGATTTGAAGCTAACTCGTTTTTATCGCACGGATTTGAAGCTAACTCGTTTGTTTCGCATGGGTTTGAAGCTAACTCATTTGTTACGCATGCAGTTGAATCAAAATCATTTATATCACAAGTATTTGAAGCTAAACCATTTGATTCGCATGGATTTGGAGCTAAGCATTCTACTTCGCATTGATTTGGAGCAAAATCATGTGTTTCGCATGGATTTATAGCTAACACGTTTGTTTCGCATGCAGTTGAAGCTAAATCATGTATATCACAAGTATTTGAAGCTATACCATTTGTTTCACAAGGATTCGAAAATCAGCCTTCTATTTCGCATTGATTTGAAGCTATATCATGAGTTTCGCATGGATTGAAGCTAACTCGTTTGTTTCGCATGGATTTGAAGCTAACTCGTTTGTTTCGCATGCATTTGAAGCTAAATCATTGTATATCAGAAGTATTGGAAGCTGAACCATTTGATTCGCATGGTTTTGAAGCTAAGCCTTCTACTTCGCATTGATTTGAAGCTAAATCATGTGTTTCTCATGGATTTGCAGCTAACTCGTTTCTATCGCATGGATTTAAAGCTAACTCGTTTGTTTCGCATGCTGTTGAAGCTAAATCTAGTATATCACAAGTATTTGAAGCTAAACCATTTGTTTCGCATGGATTCGAAAATCAGCCTTCTATTTCGCATTGATTTGAAACTAAATCACGAGTTTCGCATGGATTTGAATCTAACTCATTTGTATCGCATGCAGTTGAAGAAAAATCATGTATATCACAAGTATTTGAAGCTAAACCATTTGATTCCCATGAATTTGGAGCTAAGCCTTCTACTTCGCATTGATTTGGAGCTAAATCATGTGTTTCGCATGGATTTAAAGCTATCACGTTTGTTTCGCATGCAGATGAACCTAAATCATGTATATCGCAAGTATATGGAGCTAAGTCATTTTTGTCGCATGGATTTGATGCTGAGTCTTCTACTTCGTATTGATTTGGAGCTAAATCATGTGTTTCGCAAGGATTTAAAGCTAACACGTTTCTTTCGCATGCAGTTGAAGCTAAATCATGTATATCACAAGTATTTGAAGCTAAACCATTTGTTTCGCATGTATTCGAAAATCAGCCTTCTATTTCGCATTGATTTGAAGCTAAATCACGAGTTTCGCATGGATTTGAAGCTAACTCGTTTGTTTCGCATGGGTTTGAAGCTAACACATTTGTTTCGCATGCAGTTGAATCAAAATCATTTATATCACAAGTATTTGAAGCTAAACCATTTGATTCGCATGGATTTGGAGCTAAGCATTCTACTTCGCATTGATTTGGAGCAAAATCATGTGTTTCGCATGGATTTATAGCTAACACGTTTGTTTCGCATGCAGTTGAAGCTAAATCATGTATATCACAAGTATTTGAAGCTAAACCATTTGTTTCGCATGGATTCGAAAATCAGCCTTCTATTTCGCAATGAATTGAAACTAAATCATGTGTTTCTCATGGATTTGAAGCTAACTCATTTTTATCGCATGGATTTAAAGCTAACTCGCTTGTTTCGCATGCAGTTGAAGCTGAATCATATATAAAACAAGTATTTGAAGCTAAACCCTTTGTTTCGCATGGATTTGAAGCTAATTCTTCTACTACGCATTGATTTGAAGTTAAATTATGTGTTACGCTGGGATTTGAAGCTCACTTGTTTGCTTCGCCTGCATATGAATCTATATCACTTATATCGCTATTATACGAAGCTAAATATTTTGTGTTGCATGGATTTGATGCTAAGCCTTCTACTTCGCATTGGTTTGAAGCAAAATCATGTGTTTCTCATGGATTTGAAGCTAACTCGTTTCTAACGCATGGATTTAAAGCTAATTGGTTTGTTTCGCATGCAGTTGAAGCTAAATCATGTATATCACAAGTATTTGAAGCTAAAGCATTTGTTCCGCATGGATTCGAAAATCAGCCTTCTATTTCGCAATGAATTGAAGCTAAATCATGTGCTTCTCATGGATTTGAAGCTAACTCGTTTTTATCGCATGGATTTGAAGCTAACTCGTTTGATTCGCCTGGATTTGAAGCAAACTCGTTTGTTTTGCATGCAGTTGAATCAAAAATCATGTATATCACAAGTATTTGATGCTAAACCATTTGATTCGCATAGATTTGGAGCTAAGCCTTCTACTTCGCATCGATTTGAAGCTAAATCAAGTGTTTCTCATGGATTTGCAGCTAACTCGTTTCTATCGCATGGATTTAAAGCTAACTCGTTTGTTTCGCATGCTGTTGAAGCTAAATCTAGTATATCACAAGTATTTGAAGCTAAACCATTTGTTTCGCATGGATTCGAAAATCAGCTTTCTATTTCGCATTGATTTGAAGTTAAATCACGAGTTTCGCATGGATTTGAAGCTAACTCGTTTGTTTCGCATGGGTTTGAAGCTAACTCATTTGTTACGCATGCAGTTGAATCAAAATCATTTATATCACAAGTATTTGAAGCTAAACCGTTTGATTCGCATGGATTTGATGCTGAGCCTTCTACTTCGTATTGATTTGGAGCTAAATCATGTGTTTCGCAAGGATTTAAAGCTAACACGTTTCTTTCGCATGCAGTTGAAGCTAAATCATGTATATCACAAGTATTTGAAGCTAAACCATTTGTTTCGCATGTATTCGAAAATCAGCCTTCTATTTCGCATTGATTTGAAGCTAAATCACGAGTTTCGCATGGATTTGAAGCTAACTCGTTTGTTTCGCATGGGTTTGAAGCTAACTCATTTGTTTCGCATGCAGTTGAATCAAAATCATTTATATCACAAGTATTTGAAGCTAAACCATTTGATTCGCATGGATTTGGAGCTAAGCATTCTACTTCGCATTGATTTGAAGCTAAATCATGTGTTTCTCATGGATTTGCAGCTAACTCGTTTCTATCGCATGGATTTAAAGCTAACTCGTTTGTTTCGCATGCAGTTGAAGCTAAATCATGTATATCACAAGTATTTGAAGCTAAACCATTTGTTTCGCATGGATTCGAAAATCAGCCTTCTATTTCGCAATGAATTGAAGCTAAATCATGTGTTCTCATGGATTTGAAGCTAACTCATTTTTATCGCATGGATTTAAAGCTAACTCGCTTGTTTCGCATGCAGTTGAAGCTGAATCATATATAAAACAAGTATTTGAAGCTAAACCCTTTGTTTCGCATGGATTTGAAGCTAATTCTTCTACTACGCATTGATTTGAAGTTAAATTATGTGTTACGCTGGGATTTGAAGCTCACTTGTTTGCTTCGCCTGCATATGAATCTATATCACTTATATCGCTAGTATACGAAGCTAAATATTTTGTGTTGCATGGATTTGATGCTAAGCCTTCTACTTCGCATTGGTTTGAAGCAAAATCATGTGTTTCTCATGGATTTGAAGCTAACTCGTTTCTAACGCATGGATTTAAAGCTAATTGGTTTGTTTCGCATGCAGTTGAAGCTAAATCATGTATATCACAAGTATTTGAAGCTAAAGCATTTGTTCCGCATGGATTCGAAAATCAGCCTTCTATTTCGCAATGAATTGAAGCTAAATCATGTGCTTCTCATGGATTTGAAGCTAACTCGTTTTTATCGCATGGATTTGAAGCTAACTCGTTTGTTTCGCATGGGTTTGAAGCTAACTCATTTGTTACGCATGCAGTTGAATCAAAATCATTTATATCACAAGTATTTGAAGCTAAACCATTTGATTCGCATGGATTTGGAGCTAAGCATTCTACTTCGCATTGATTTGGAGCAAAATCATGTGTTTCGCATGGATTTATAGCTAACACGTTTGTTTCGCATGCAGTTGAAGATAAATCATGTATATCACAAGTATTTGAAGCTATACCATATGTTTCACAAGGATTCGAAAATCAGCCTTCTATTTCGCATTGATTTGAAGCTATATCATGAGTTTCGCATGGATTTGAAGCTAACTCGTTTGTTTCGCATGGATTTGAAGCTAACTCGTTTGTTTCGCATGCATTTGTAGCTAAATCATTGTATATCAGAAGTATTGGAAGCTGAAGCATTTGATTCGCATGGTTTTGAAGCTAAGCCTTCTACTTCGCATTGATTTGAAGCTAAATCATGTGTTTCTCATGGATTTGCAGCTAACTCGTTTCTATCGCATGGATTTAAAGCTAACTCGTTTGTTTCGCATGCTGTTGAAGCTAAATCTAGTATATCACAAGTATTTGAAGCTAAACCATTTGTTTCGCATGGATTCGAAAATCAGCCTTCTATTTCGCATTGATTTGAAACTAAATCACGAGTTTCGCATGGATTTGAATCTATCTCGTTTGTTTCGCATGGATTTGAAGCTAACTCATTTGTATCGCATGCAGTTGAAGCAAAATCATGTATATCACAAGTATTTGAAGCTAAACCATTTGATTCCCATGAATTTGGAGCTAAGCCTTCTACTTCGCATTGATTTGGAGCTGAATCATGTGTTTCGCATGGATTTAAAGCTATCACGTTTGTTTCGCATGCAGATGAACCTAAATCATGTATATCGCAAGTATATGGAGCTAAGTCATTTTTGTCGCATGGATTTGATGCTGAGCCATCTACTTCGTATTGATTTGGAGCTAAATCATGTGTTTCGCAAGGATTTAAAGCTAACACGTTTCTTTCGCATGGGTTTGAAGCTAACTCATTTGTTTCGCATGCAGTTGAATCAAAATCATTTATATCACAAGTATTTGAAGCTAAACCATTTGATTCGCATGGATTTGGAGCTAAGCATTCTACTTCGCATTGATTTGGAGCAAAATCATGTGTTTCGCATGGATTTATAGCTAACACGTTTGTTTCGCATGCAGTTGAAGCTAAATCATGTATATCACAAGTATTTGAAGCTAAACCATTTGTTTCGCATGGATTCGAAAATCAGCCTTCTATTTCGCATTGATTTGAAACTAAATCACGAGTTTCGCATGGATTTGAATCTAACTCGTTTGTTTCGCATGGAATTGAAGCTAACTCATTTGTATCGCATGCAGTTGAAGCAAAATCATGTATATCACAAGTATTTGAAGCTAAACCATTTGATTCCCATGAATTTGGAGCTAAGCCTTCTACTTCGCATTGATTTGGAGCTAAATCATGTGTTTCTCTTTGATTTGAAGCAAACTTATTTGTCTCGCATGCAGTTGAAGCTAAATCATGTTTATCACATGTATCAGAATCTAAACCATCTGTTTCGCAAGACTATGAAGCTGTGAAGCTAAACCATGTGTTTCGCATGAATTTGAAACTAAATGGTGTGTTTCGCACGGATTTGAAGCTAACTCTATTGTTTCGCCTGCATTTGAAGGTAAATCGTGTATATCACAAGTATTTGAAGATAAACCATTTGTTTCGCATGGATTTGAAGCTAAGCCGTCAACTTCGCATTGATTTGAATCTAAATCATGTGATTCGCTTGGATTTGATGCTAAATCGTATGTTTCGCATGCAGTTGAAGCTAAATCATGTATATCACAAGTATTCGAAGCTAAACCATTTGTATCTCATGGATTTGAAGCTAAGCATTCTAGTGCGCATTGATTCGAATCTAAATCGTGTGTTTTGCATGGATTTGAAGCTAACACGATTGTTTCGCCTTCCTTCTACTTCGCATTGATTTGAAGTTTGGATTTGAAGCTAACTGGTTTGTTTCGCATGCAGTTGAAGCTCAATCATGTACCTCACAAGTATTTGAAGCTAAACCGTTTGTTTCGCATGGATTCGAAAATCAGCCTTCTATTTCGCACTGATTCGAAGCTAAATCATGCGTTTCGAATGGAATTGAAACTATCTCGATTGTTACGCATGGATTTGAAGCTAACTTGTTTGTTTCGCCTGCATTTGTAGCTAAATCATGTATATCGCTAATATTTGAAGCTAATCCATTTGTTTGCATGGATTCGAGGATAAACCTTCTACTTGGTATTGATTTTAAGTTAAATCATGTGTTTCGCATGGATTGAAAGATAACTCGTTTGTTTCGCATGGAATTAAAGCTAACTCGTTTGTTTCGCATGCTGTTGAAGCTAAATCTAGTATATCCCAAGTATATGAAGCTAAACCATTTGTTTCGCATGGATTCGAAAATCAGACTTCTATTTCGCATTGATTTGAAGCTAAATCATGTGCTACGCTTGGATTTGAATCTCACTCGTTTGCTTTGTCTGCATTTCACGTTTGTTTCGCCTGCACTTGAAGCTGTGTCACTTATGTTCGCAAGTATTTGAAGCCAAATCAATCGTTTTGCATGGATTTAAAGTTAAGCCTTCTACATCGCATTGATTTCCAGCTAAATCATGTGTTCCTAATGGATTTCAAGATAACTCGTTTGTTGCACATGCAGTTGAATCTAAATTATGTATATCACAAGTATTTGATGTTAAACCATTTGTTTCGCATTAATTTGAAGCTACATGATTTAGCTTCAACTGCATGCGCAACATACGAGTTAGCTTCAAATCCATGCGAAACACATGATTTAGCTTCAAATTCATGCGAAACACATGGTTTAGCTTCAAATAATTGCGATATACATGATTTAGATTCAACTGCATGCCAAACAAACGAGTTATCTTGAAATCCATGCGGAAGACATGATTTAACTACAAATCAATGCGAAGTAGAAGGCTCAGCTTCAAATCCAAGCAAAACGTATGATTTGGCTTCAAATGCTTGCGAATATAAGTGATATAGCTTCAAATCAATGCGCAACAAACGAGTTAGCTTCAAATCCATGCGAAACACATGATTTAGCTTCAAATCAATGCAAAGTAGAAGGTTTCTCTTCAAATCCATGCGAAACAAATTGTTTAGCTTCAAATACTTGCGATATACATGATTTAGATTCAACTGCATGCCAAACAAACGAGTTATCTTGAAATCCACGCGGAACACTTGATTTAGCTACAAATCAATAAGAAGTAGAAGGCTCAGTTTCAAATCCATGCAAATCGTATGATTTGGATTCAAATACTTGTGAATATGAGTGATATAGTTTCAAATGCAGGCGATACAAACGAGTTAGCTTCAAATCCATGCGAAACACATGATTCAGCTACAAATCAATGAGCAGTAGAAGGCTTAGCTTCAAATCCATGCGAATCAAATGGTTTACCTTCAAATACCTACGATATACATGATTTAGCTACAACTGTATGCCAATAAACGAGTTAGATTCAAATCCTAGCGAAACACATGATTTAGCTTCAAATTCAAGCGAAACTTGTGGTTTAGCTTAATATTCATGCAAAACACATGGTTTAGCTTAATATTCATGCGAAACAAATGGTTCAGCTTCAAATACTTGTGATATACATGATTTAGCTTCAACCGCATGCGAAACAAACGTGTTAACTTCAAATTCAAGCGAAACACACGATTCAGTTTCAAATCAATGCGAAGTAGAAGGCATAGTTTCTAATCCATTCGAATGACATGATTTAGCTTCAAATACTTGTGATATACATGATTTAGCTTCAACTGCATGCCAATCAAACGAGTTTGCTTCAAATCCTAGCGAAACACATGACTTATCTTCAAGTCTGTGCGAAGTAGAAAGCTTAGCTTCAAATCCATGCGAAACGAATGATTGAGCTTCAAATGCTTGGGAATATGAGTGATATAGCTTCAAATGCAGGCGAAACAAACGTGTGAGCTTAAAATCCAAGCGTAACACATGATTTAGCTTCAAATCAGTGCGAAGTAGAAGGTTTAGCTTCAAATCCATGCGAAACGAATGATAGAGCTTCAAATGCTTGCGAATATGAGTGATATAGTTTCAAATGCAGGCGAAACAAACGAGTTAGCTTCAAATCCATGCGAAACACATGATTCAGCTTCAAATCAATGTGCAGTAGAAGGCTTAACTTCAAATCCATGCGAATCAAATGGCTTAGCTTCAAATACCTACGATATACATGAGTTAGCTACAACAGCATGCCAATAAACGAGTTATCTTCAAAATAAGCTTCAAAGTAGAAGGCTTAGATTCAAATCAATGCGAAACAAATGGTTTAGCATCAAATGAATGCGAAGTAGAAGGATTAGCTTCAAATCCATGCGAATCTAATGGTTTAGCTTCAAATACTTGTGATATACATGATTTAGCTTCAACTGCATGGGATACAAATGACTTAGCTTCAAATCCAAGCGAAACACATGATTCAGCTTCAAGTCAGTGCGAAGTAGAAGGCTCAGCTTCAAATCCATGCGAAACGAATGATTGTTCTTCAAATGCTTTCGATTATGAGTGATATAGCTTCAAATGCAGGCGAAACAAATGTGTGAGCTTCAAATTCAAGCGAAAGAAATGATTCAGCTTCATATCAATGCGAACGAGAAGGCTGATCTTCGAATCAAATGCGAAACAAATGGTTCAGCTTCAAATACTTGTGACATACGTGATTTAGCTTCAACTGCATGCGGAACAAAAGAGTTAGCTTCAAATCCAAGCGAGACACAATATTTAGCGCCAAATCAATGCGAAGTAGAAGGCTTATCTTCAAATCCATGCAAAACGTATGATTTGGCTTCAAATACTTGTGAATATGAGTGATATAGTTTCAAATGCAGGCGATACAAACGAGTTAGCTTCAAATCCATGCGAAACACATGATTCAGCTTCAAATAAATGTGCAGTAGAAGGCTTAGCTTCAAATCCATGCGAATCAAATGGTTTAGCTTCAAATACCTACGATATACATGATTTAGCTACAACTGTATGCCAATAAACGAGTTAGATTCAAATCCTAGCGAAACACATGATTTAGCTTCAAATTCAAGCGAAACTTGTTGTTTAGCTTAATATTCATGCAAAACACATTGCTTAGCTTAATATTCATGCGAAACAAATGGTTCAGCTTCAAATACTTGTGATATACATGATTTAGTTTCAACCGCATGCGAAACAAACGTGTTAACTTCAAATTCAAGCGAAACACACGAATCAGTTTCAAATCAATGCGAAGTAGAAGGCATAGTTTCTAATCCATGCGAATGACATGATTTAGCTTTAAATACTTGTGATATACATGATTTAGCTTCAACTGCATGCCAAACAAACGAGTTAGCTTCAAATCCTAGCGGAACACATGACTTAGCTTCAAGTCAGTGCGAAGTAGAAAGCTTTGCTTCAAATCCATGCGAAACGAATGATTGAGCTTCAAATGCTTGCGAATATGAGTGATATAGCTTCAAATGCAGGCGAAACAATCGTGTGAGCTTCAAATCCAAGCGTAACACATTATTCAGCAACAAATCAATGCGAAGTAGAAGGTTTAGCTTCAAATCCATGCGAAACACATGATTCAGCTTCAAATCAATGTGCAGTAGAAGGCTTAGCTTCAAATCCATGCAAAACAAATTCTTTAGCTTCTAATACTCTTGATAAATATGATTTAGCTTCAACTGCATGCGAAACGAACGAGCTAGCTTCAAATCCAAGCGAAACACATGATTTAGCTTCAAATCAATGCGAACTAGAAGACCTAGCTTCAAATCCATGCGAATCAAATGGTTCAGCTTCAAATACTTGTGATATACATGAGTTAGCTTCAACTGCATGCGGAAAAATCGAGTTAGCTTCAAATCCAAGCGAAACACATGATTTAGTATCAAATCATGCAGGCACAAACAATCGAGTTAGCTTCAAATTCATGCGAAGTAGAAGGGTTATCTTCAGATCCGTTGCGAAACAAATGGTTTAGTTTCATATAATTGTGATATACATGATTTAGCTACAACTGCATGCCAAACAAACGAGTTAGCTTCAAATCCTAGAGAAACACATGATTGAGCATCAAATTCAAGCGAAACACATGGTTTAACTTAATATTCATGCGAAACAAATGGTTCAGCTTCAAATACTTGTGATATACAAGATTTAGCTTCAACTGCATGCGAAACGAACGAGCTAGCTTCAAATCCAAGCGAAACACATGATTTAGCTTCAAATCAATGCGAACTAGAAGGCTTAGCTTCAAATCCATGCGAATCAAATGGTTTAGCTTCAAATACTTGTGATATACTTGAGTTAGCTTCAACTGCATGCGAAACAATCGAGTTAGCTTGAAATCCAAGCGAAACACATGATTTTGTATCAACCCATGCAGGCGAAACAATCGAGTTAGCTTCAAATTCATGCGAAGTAGAAGGGTAATCTTCAGATCCTTAGCGAAACAAATGGTTCAGCTTCAAATACTTGTGATATACACGATTTTGATTCAATTGCAAGCGAAACAAACAAGTTAGCTTCAAATCCATGCGAAACACATGATTAAGCTTCAAATTCATGCGAATCACATGGTTTAGCTTCATAGCTTCATATTCTTGCGAAACAGATGGTTTAGATTCAGATACTTGTGATAAACATGAATTAGCTTCAACTGCATGCGATACAAACGAGTCAGCTTCAAATCCCAACGAAACACATGATTTAGCATCGAATCAATGCGAAGTAGAAGGCTTAGCCTAAAATCCATGCGAAACGAATGGTTTAGCTCCAAATACTTGTGATATACATGATTTAGCTTCAACTGCATGCGAAATAAACGAGTTATCTTGAAATCCATGAGGAAAACATGATTTAGCTACAAATCAATACGAAGTAGAAGGCTTAGCTTCAAATCTTTGGGTCTAAAATGAATTAACTTCAAATACTTACGATGTAAATGATGTACCTTTAAATGCAGGTGAAACAAACGAGTTAGTTTCAAGTCCATGCGAATCACGTGATATAGCTTCAAATCAAAACGAAGTATAAGGCTTAGCTTCAAATACATGAGAAACAAATGAT
This sequence comes from Megalopta genalis, assembly GCF_051020955.1. NCBI lineage: Eukaryota > Metazoa > Arthropoda > Insecta > Hymenoptera > Halictidae > Megalopta > Megalopta genalis. The sequence goes on along the minus strand of NW_027477030.1, from coordinate 31,128 downwards.
TTATCTTGAGATAATTGCGATATAAGTGATATAGCTTCAAATGCAGGCGAAACAATCGAGGTAGCTTCAAGTCAAAGCGAAGTAGAAGGCTTATCTTCAAATCCGAGCGAATCAAACGGTTTAGCTTCAAATACTTGTGATATACATGATTTGTCTCCAAATGCAGGCGAAACAAAAGAGATAGCTTCAAATCCATGCGAAAGTCATCATATAGCTTCAAATTCATGCGAAACACATGGTTTAGCTACAAGTATTTGTGATATACATGATTTAGCTTCAACTGCATCCGAAACCATCGAGCTAGATTCAAAACCATGCGAAACACATGATTTAGGTTCAAATCAATGCGAGGTAGAAGACTTAGCTTCAAATCCCAGCGAAACACATGATTTAGCTTCGAATCAATGCGTAGCAAATGGTTCAGCTTCAACTACTTGTGATATAAATGATTTAGCTTCAACTGCATGTGAAACAAACGTGTTAGCTTCAAATCCATGCAAAACACATGATTTAGCTTCAAATCTATGCGAAATAGAAGGCTTAGCTTCAAATACTTGTGATATACATGTTGTAGCTTCAAGTCAGTGCGAAGTAGAAGATTTAGCTTCAAATCCATGCGAAACACATGATTTAGCTCCAAATTCATGCGAATCGCAGGATTTATCTTCATAGCTTCATATCCTTGCGAAACAGATGGTTTAGATTCAGATACTTGTGATATACATGATATATCATCAAATGCAGGCTAAACGAACGGGTTAGCTTCAAATCCATGCGATACACATGATTTAGTATCAAATCAATGCGAAGTAGAAGGCTAATCTTCAAATCCATCCAAAATAAATGTTTTTGCTTCAAATACTTGTGTTATACATGATTTAGCTTTAAATGCAGCCGAAACAAACGAGTTAGCTTCACATCCATGCCATACACATGATTTAGCTTCAAATTCATGCCAATCACATGGTTTAGCTTCATAGCTTCATATTCTTGCGAAACAGATGGTTTAGATTCAGATACTTGTGATAAATATGAATTAGCTTCAACTGCATGCGATACAAACGAGTCAGCTTCAAATCCCAACGAAACACATGATTTAGCATCGAATCAATGCGAAGTAGAAGGCTTAGCCTATAATCCATGCGACACGAATGGTTTAGCTTCAAATTCTTGTGATATACATGATTTAGCTTCAACTGCATGCGAAACAAACGAGTTAGCTTCAAATCCAAGCGAAACACATGATTTAGCTTCAATTAAATGCAGAGTAGAAGACTAAGCTTCAAATGCATGCGAAATAAATGGTTTAGCTTCAAATATTGTTTTATACATGATTTAGCATCAACTGCATTGCGAAACAAACGAGTTAGCTTCAAATCCAAACTTCAAACCAATGCGAAGTAGAAGGAAGGCGAAACAATCGAGTTAGCTTCAAATCCATGCAAAACACATGATTTAGCTTCGAATCAATGCGCACTAGAAGGCTTAGCTTCAAATCCATGCGATACAAATGGTTTAGCTTCGAATACTTGTGATATACCTGATTTAGCTTCAACTGCATGCGAAACATACGAGTTAGCATCAAATCCAAGCGAATCACATGATTTAGATTCAAATCAATGCGAGGTTGAAGGCTTAGTTCAAATCCATGCGAAGCAAATGGTTTAGCTTCAAATACTTGTGATATACATGATTTAGCTTCAACTGCATGCGAAACAAATGATTTAGCTTCAAATCCAAGCGAAACACATGATTTGGCTTCAAATCCTAGCGATACAAATGGTTTAGCTTAAAATACTTGTGGTATACATGATTTAGCTTCAGCTGCATGCGAAACAAACGAGTTATCTTGAAATCCAAGCGAAGCACATGATTTAGCTTCAAATCAATGCGAAGTTGAAGGCTTAGCTACAAATACATGCGATGGGAATGATTAAGTTTCAAATACTAGCGAATAGAAGTGTTATAGCTTCAAATGCATGCGAAACATATGGTTTAGATTCAGATACTTTTGATAAACATGATTTAGCTTCAAATGCATGCGAAACAAACGAGTTAGCTTCAAATCCAAGAGAAAAACATGATTTAACTTAAAATCAATGCGAAGTAGAGGGCTTATATTCGAATCAATGCGTAGCAAATGGTTCAGCTTCAACTACTTGTGATATAAATGATTTAGCTTTAACTGCATGTGAAACAAACGTGTTAGCTTCAAATCCATGCAAAACACATGATTTAGCTTCAAATCAATGCGAAGTAGAAGGCTTATATTCGAATCAATGCGTAGCAAATGGTTCAGCTTCAACTACTTGTGATATAAATGATTTAGCGTCATCTGCATGTGAAACAAACGTGTTAGCTTCAAATCCATGCAAAACACTTGATTTAGCTTCAAATCAATGCGAAATAGAAGGCTTAGATTCAAATTCATGCGAAACAAATGGTTTAGCTTCAAATACTTGTGATATACATGATTTGGCTTCATCTGCATGCGAAACAATCGTGTTATCTTTAAATCCATGCGAAACACATGATTTAGCTCCAAATCAATGCAAAGTAGAAGTCCTAGTTTTATATCCATACGAATCAAATGGATTAGCTACAAATACTTGCGATATAAATGATGTACCTTCAAATGCATGCGAAACAAACGAGATAACTTCAAATCCAAGAGAAACACATGATTAAACTTCAAGTCAAGGCGAAGGAAGGCTTATCTTCAAATCCATGCGAAACAAATGGTTTAGCTTCAAATAATTGTGATATACGTGATTTAACAACAAATGCAGGCAAAACAAAAGGGTTAGCTTCAAATCTATGCGAAACACATGTTTTAGCTTCAAATCAATGCGAAATAGACTTCTTAGCTTCAAACACATGAGAAACAAATGATTTATCTTCAGATAATTGCGATATAAGTGATATAGATTCAAATGCAGGCGAAACAATCGAGTCAGCTTCAAATTAATGTGAAGTAGAAGGCTTATCTTCAAATCCATGCGAAACAAATGGTTTAGCTTCAAATACTTGTGATATACATGATTTAACTTCAAATTCAGGCGAAACAAACGAGTTAGCTTCAAATCCAAGAGAAACACATGATTTAACTTCAAATCAATGCGAAGTAGAAGGCTTAGCTTCAAATCCATGCGATTCAAATGGTTTAGCTTCAAATACTTGTGATATACATGATTTAGCTTCAAATGCGGGCGAAACAAACAAGTTAGCTTCAAATCCATGCTATACACATGATTTAGCTTTAAATCAATGCGAAGTAGAAGGCTCATCTTCAAATCCATCCGAAACAAATGGTTTAGCTTCAAATACTTGCGATATATATGAAACAGCTTCAAATGCAGACGAAACAAACTAGTTAGCTTCAAATCCATTGCGAAACATATGATTTAGCATCAAATCAATGCGAAGTAGAAGGCTTAGCTTCAAATCAATCCGAAACAATTGGTTTAGCTTCAAATACTTGTGATATTCATGATTTAGCTACAACTGCAGGCGAAACAAACGAGTTAGTTTCAAATCTATGCGAAAAAGAAGGCTTAGCTTCAAATACTTGTGATATACATGATGTAGCTTCAATTGCAGGCGACACAAACGAGTTATCTTCAAATCCATGCGAAACAAACAAGTTAGCTTCAAAGTCAAGAGAAACACATGATTTAACTTCAAGTCAATGCGAAGTAGAAGATATAGCTTCAAATCCATGCGAATCAAATGGATTAGCTACAAATACTTGCGATATAAATGATGTACCTTCAAATGCTTGCGAAACAAACGAGTTAACTTCAAATCCAAGAGAAACACATGATTAAACTTCAAGTCAATGCGAAGTAGAAGGCTTATCTTCAAATCCATGCGAAACAAATGGTTTAGCTTCAAATAATTGTGATATACGTGTTTTAACTACAAATGCAGGCGAAACAAAAGAGTTAGGTTCAAATTAATGTGAAGTAGAAGGCTTATCTTCAAAACCATGCGAAACAAATGGTTTAGCTTCAAATACTTGTGATATACATGATTTAACTTCAAATTCAGGCGAAACAAACGAGTTAGCTTCAAATCCAAGAGAAACACATGATTTAACTTCAAATCAATGCGAAGTAGAAGGCTTAGCTTCAAATCCATGCGATTCAAATGGTTTAGCTCCAAATACTTGTGATATGCATGATTTAGCTTCAAATGCAGGCGAAACAAACAAGTTAGCTTCAAATCCATGCTATACACATGATTTAGCTTTAAATCATTGCGAAGTAGAAGGCTCATCTTCAAATCCATCCGAAACAAATGGTTTAGCTTGAAATACTTGCGATATATATGAAACAGCTTCAAATGCAGACGAAACAAACGAGTTAGCTTCAAATCCATTGCGAAACATATGATTTAGCATCAAATCAATGCGAAGTAGAAGGCTTGGCTTCAAATCAATCCGAAACAATTGGTTTAGCTTCAAATACTTGTGATGTACATGATTTGTCTCCAAATGCAGGCGAAACAAAAGAGATAGCTTCAAATCCATGCGAAAGTCATCATATAGCTTCAAATTCATGCGAAACACATGGTTTAGCTACAAGTATTTGTGATATACATGATTTAGCTTCAACTGCGTCGAAACAAACGAGTCAGATTCAAACCCATGCGAAACAAATGATTCAGCTTCAGAGATAAAATGATTTAGCTTATCCACGAGAAACAGATGGTTTAGCTTCAAATTCTTGTCTTAAACATGATTAAGCTTCAACTGCATACGAAACAAACGAGATTCCTCAAATCCATGCGAAACAAATGGTTTAGCTTCAAATACTTGTTTTATACGTGATTTAGCTTGAACTGCATGCGAAACAAACAAGTTAGATTCAAATTCATGCGAAACATATATTTTAAATTCAAATCAATGCGAAGTAGAAGGCTGATCTTCGAATCCACACGAAACAGATGGTTTAGCATCAAATACTTGTTTTATTCACGATTTAGCTTTAACTGCAGGCGAAACAAACGAATTAGCTTCAAATCCATGCGAAACACATGTTTTAGCTTCAAATCAATGCGAAATAGACTTCTTAGCTTCAAATACATGAGAAACAAATGATTTATCTTCAGATAATTGCGATATAAGTGATATAGATTCAAATGCAGGCGAAACAATCGAGTTAGCTTCAAATTAATGTGAAGTAGAAGGCTTATCTTCAAATCCATGCGAAACAAATGGTTTAGCTTCAAATACTTGTGATATACATGATTTAACTTCAAATTCAGGCGAAACAAACGAGTTAGCTTCAAATCCAAGAGAAACACATGATTTAACTTCAAATCAATGCGAAGTAGAAGGCTTAGCTTCAAATCCATGCGATTCAAATGGTTTAGCTTCAAATACTTGTGATATACATGATTTAGCTTCAAATGCGGGCGAAACAAACAAGTTAGCTTCAAATCCATGCTATACACATGATTTAGCTTTAAATCAATGCGAAGTAGAAGGCTCATCTTCAAATCCATCCGAAACAAATGGTTTAGCTTCAAATACTTGCGATATATATGAAACAGCTTCAAATGCAGACGAAACAAACTAGTTAGCTTCAAATCCATTGCGAAACATATGATTTAGCATCAAATCAATGCGAAGTAGAAGGCTTAGCTTCAAATCAATCCGAAACAATTGGTTTAGCTTCAAATACTTGTGATATTCATGATTTAGCTACAACTGCAGGCGAAACAAACGAGTTAGTTTCAAATCTATGCGAAATAGAAGGCTTAGCTTCAAATACTTGTGATATACATGATTCAGCTCCAACAGCAAGCGAAACAAACGTGTTAGCTTCAAATCCATGCGAAACAAATGGTTTAGCTTCAAATAATTGTGATGTACGTGATTTAACAACAAATGCAGGCAAAACAAAAGAGTTAGCTTCAAATCCATGCGAAACACATGTTTTAGCTTCAAATCAATGCGAAATAGACTTCTTAGCTTCAAATACATGAGAAACAAATGATTTATCTTCAGATAATTGCGATATAAGTGATATAGATTCAAATGCAGGCGAAACAATCGAGTTAGCTTCAAATTAATGTGAAGTAGAAGGCTTATCTTCAAATCCATGCGAAACAAATGGTTTAGCTTCAAATACTTGTGATATACATGATTTAACTTCAAATTCAGGCGAAACAAACGAGTTAGCTTCAAATCCAAGAGAAACACATGATTTAACTTCAAATCAATGCGAAGTAGAAGGCTTAGCTTCAAATCCATGCGATTCAAATGGTTTAGCTTCAAATACTTGTGATATACATGATTTAGCTTCAAATGCGGGCGAAACAAACAAGTTAGCTTCAAATCCATGCTATACACATGATTTAGCTTTAAATCAATGCGAAGTAGAAGGCTCATCTTCAAATCCATCCGAAACAAATGATTTAGCATCAAATCAATGCGAAGTAGAAGGCTTAGCTTCAAATCAATCCGAAACAATTGGTTTAGCTTCAAATACTTGTGATATTCATGATTTAGCTACAACTGCAGGCGAAACAAACGAGTTAGTTTCAAATCAATGAGAAGTAGAAGGCTTAGTATCAAATACATGAGAAAGAAATGATTTATCTTCAGATAATTGCGATTTTAAGTGATATAGCTTCAAATGCAGGCGAAACAAACGAGTTAGCTTCAAATCCATGCGCTACACATGATTTATCTTCAAACCAATGCGAAGTAGATGGCTTACCTTCAAATCCATGCGACACAAATGATTTAGCTTCAAATTCTTGCGGTTTATGTGATATAGCTTCAAATGCAGGCGAAACAAATGAGTTAGCTTCAAATCCAAGCGAAACACATGATTCAGCTTCAAAGGCAGGCGAAACAAACGAGTTAGCTTCAAATTCATGCGAAAAACATGATTTAGCTTCAAATCAAAACGAAGTATAAGGCTTATCTTCAAATACATGAGAAACAAATGATTTATCTTCAGATAATTGCTGATATAAGTGATGTAGCTTCAAATGCAGGCGAAACAAACGAGTTAGCGTCAAATCTATGCGAAGTAGAAGGCTTATATTCAAATCAATGCGAAGCAAATGGTTCAGCTTCACATACTTGTGATATACATGATTTAGCTTCAACTGCATGCGAAACAAACGAGTTATCTTGAAATCCATGCGGAACACATGATTTAGCTTCAAATCAATGCGAAGTAGAAGGCTTAGCTACAAATCCATGCGAAACAAATGCTTTAGCTTCAAATACTTGTGATATACATGATTCAGCTTCAGCTGCATGCGAAACAAACGAGTTAGCTTCAAAACCAAGCGAAACGCATGATTTAGCTTCAAATCAATGCGAAGCAGAAGGCTTATCTTCAAATCCATGCGAAACAAATGGTTTTGCTTCAAATACTTGTGCTATACATGATTTATCTTCAAATGCAGGCGAAACAAAAGAGTTAGCTTCAAAACCAAGCGAAACACATCATTTAGCTTCAAATTCATGCGGAAAACATGGGTAAGCTTAATATTCATGCGAAACAGATGGTTTAGATTCAGATACTTGTGATAAACATGATTTAGCTTCAACTGCTTGCGAAACAAACAAGTTATCTTCAAATCCAAGAGAAACACATGATTTCAATTCAAATCAATGTCAAGTAGTAGGCTTAGCTTCAAATGCATGCGAAACAAATGCTTTAGCTTCAAATGCTTTTGATAAACTTGATTTAGCTTCAACTGCATGCGAAACAAACGAGTTAGCTTCAAATCCATGCGAAACATATGATTTAGCTTCAAATCAATGCGAAATAGACGGCTTAGCTTCAAATACATGAGAAGCAAATGATTTATCTTCAGATAATTGCGATATAAGTGATATAGATACAAATGCAGTCGAATCAATCGAGATAGCTTCAAATTAATGCGAAGTTGGAGGCTTATCTTCAAATCCATGCGAATCAAATGGTTTAGCTTCAAATACTTGTGCTATACATGGTTTATATTCAAATGCAGGCGAAACAAAAGAGTTAGCCTCAAAACCAAACGAAACACATCATTTAGTTTCAAATTCATGCGGAAAACATGGTTTAGCTTAATATTCATGCGAAACAGATGGTTTAGATTCAGATACTTGTGATAAACATGATTTAGCTTCAACTGCTTGCGAAACAAACAAGTTATCTTCAAATCCAAGAGAAACACATGATTTAAATTCAAATCAATGTCAAGTAGTAGGCTTAGCTTCAAATGCATGCGAAACAAATGCTTTAGCTTCAAATACTTTTGATAAACTTGATTTAGCTTCAACTGCATGCGAAACAAACGAGTTAGCTTCAAATCCTAGCGAAACACATGATTTAGCTTCAAATTAATGCGAAGTAGAAGGCGTAGCTTCAAATCCAAGCGAAACACATGATTTAGCTACAAATCAATGCGAAGTAAAAGGCTTAGCTTCAAATGATTTAGCTTCAAATACTTGCGATATAAGTGTTATAGCTTCAAATGCAGGCGAAACAAACGAGTTAGTTTCAAATCCATGCGAAACACATGATTTAGCTTCAAATTCATGCGAAACAGATGGTTTAGATTAAGATAATTGTGATATACATGATTTAGCTTCAACTGCATGCGAAACAAACAAGTTATCTTCAAATCCATGTGAAACACATGATTTAGCTTCAAATCAATGCGAAGTAGAAGGCTTAGCTACAAATCCATGCGAAACAAATGCTTTAGCTTCAAATACTTGTGTTATACATGATTTAGCTTCAACTGCATCGAAACAAACGAGTCAGATTCAAATCCATGCGAAACAAATGATTTAGCTTCAGAGATAAAATGATTTAGCTTATCCACGAGAAACAGATGGTTTAGCTTCAAATTCTTGTCTTATACATGATTAAGCTTCAACTGCATACGAAACAAACGAGATTCCTCAAATCCATGCGAAACACAAGATTTAGATTCAAATTCATTCGAAACACATGGTTTAGCTTAATATTCATGCGAAACAAATGGTTCAGCTCCAAATACTTGAGATATACATGATTTAGATTCAACTGCATGCGATACAAACGAGTTAGCTTCAAATACATGCGAAACACATGATTTAGCTTCAAATCAATGCGAAGTGGAAGGCTTATCTCCAAATCCATGCGAATCAAATGGTTTAGCTTCAAATACTTGTGATATACATGACAAATCTTCAACTGCATGCGAAACAAACGAGTTAGCTTTAAATCCAAGCGAAACACATGAGTTAGCTTCAAATCAATGCGAAGTGGAAGGCTTAGCTTCAATTCCACGCGAAGCAGATGGTTTTGCTTCAAATTCTTGTTTTATACATGATTTAGCTTCAACTGCATCGAAACAAACGAATTAGCTTCAAATCCAAGGCAAACACATGATTTAGTTTCAAATCAATGCGAAGTAGAAGGCTTGGCTTCAAAACCATGCGAAACAAATGGTATTGCTTCAAATACTTGTGATATACATGATTTAGCTTCAACTGCATCGAAACAAACGAATTAGCTTCAATATCTAGCGAAACACATGATTTAGTTTCAAATCAATGCGACGTAGAAGGCTTAGCTTCAAATCCATGCGAAACAAATGGTTTAGCTTCAAATACTTGTGATGTACATGATTTATCTTAAGCTACATGCGAAACAATCGATTTAGTTTCACACCCAGGGGAAACACATGATTTTACTTCAAACCAATGCGAAGTAGAAGCATTAGCTTCAAATCAACGCGTAACAAATGGTTTAGCTTCAGATACTTGTGATATACATGATTTAGCTTCAACTGCATGCGAAAAATAACGAGTTAGCTTCAAATGCAGGCGAAACAATCGAGTTAGCTTCAAATCAATGCGAAGTAGAAGGCTTTGCTCCAAATCCATGCGAATCAAATGGTTTAGCTTCAAATACTTGTGATGTACATGATTTATCTTCAACTGCATGCGAAACAAACGAGTTAGCTTCAAATCCAAGAAAAACACATGATTTAGCTTCAAATGAATGCGATGTAGAAGGCTTAGCTTCAAATCCATGCGAATCAACTACATTAGCTTCAAATGCTTGTGTTATACATGATTTAGCTTCAAATGCAGCCGAAACAATCAAGTTAGTTTCAAATCCAAACGAAACACAAGATTTAGCTTCAAATTCATGCGAAGTAGAAGGCTTATCTTCGAATCCATGCGAAACAAATGGTTCAACTACAAATAATTGTGATATACATGATTCAACTTCAACTGCATCGAAACAAACGATTTAGCTTCAAATCCAAGGGAAACACATGATTTAGTTTCAAATCAATGCGAAGTAGAAGTCTTGTCTTCGAATCCATGCGAAACAAATGGTCTAGCTTCAAATACTTGTGATATACATGATTTAGCTTCAACTGCATTCGAAATAAACGAGTTAGCTTCAAATCCATGCGAAACAAATGATTTAGTTTCAAATCAATGCGAAGTAGAAGGCTTAGCTTCAAATCCACGCGAAACAGATGGTTTAGCTTCAAATTCTTGTTTTATACATGATTCAGCTTCAACTGCATCGATACAAACGAGTTAGCTTCAAATCCAAGCGAAACACATGATTTGGCTTCAAATCAATGCGAAGTGGAAGGCTTAGCTGCAAATCCACGCGAAACAGATGGTTTAGCTTCAAATTCTTGTTTTATACATGATTTAGCTATAACTGCATACGAAACAAACGAGATTGCTTCAAATCCATGCGAAACACAATATTTAGATACAAATTCATTCGAAACACATGGTTTAGCTTAATATTCATGCGAAACAAATGGTTCAGCTCCAATTACTTGTGATATACATGATTTAGCTCCAACTCCATGCGAAACAAACGAGTTAGCTTCAAATCCACGCGAATCACATGATTTAGCTTCAAATCAATGCGAAGTAGAAGAGTTAGCTTCAAGTCCAAGCGAAACAAATGTTTTAGCTTCAAATTCTTGTGATATACATGATTTAGCTTCAAATCAATGCGAAGTAGAAGAGTTAGCTTCAAATCCAAGCGAAGCACATGATTTAGTTTCAAATCAATGCGAAGTAGAAGGCTTATCATCAAATCCATGCGAAACAAATGGTATAGCTTCAACTAGTTGTGATATACATGATTTAGCTTCAAATGCAGGCGAAACAAACAAGTTAGCTTCAAATCCATGTGAAACACATGACTTACCTTGAAATCAATGCGAAGTAGAAGTCTTATCTTCAAATACATGCGAAACAATTGGTTTAGCTGCAAATACTTGTGATATACATGATTTAGCTTCAACTGCATGCGAAACGAACGAGTTAGTTTCAAAACCAAGGGAAACACATCATTTAGCTTCAAATTCATGAGAAACACATGGTTTAGCTTAATATTCTTGCGAAACAGATGGTTTAGATTCAGATACTTGTGATAAACATAATTTAGCTTCAAAATGTATGCGAAACAATCGAGTTAGCTTCAAATCCGAGCGAAACACGTGATTTATCTTCAAATCAATGCGAAGTAGAAGGCTTATCATCAAATCCATGCGAAACAAATGGTATAGCTTCAACTACTTGTGATATACATGATTTAGCTTCAAATGCAGGCGAAACAAACAAGTTAGCTTCAAATCCATGTGAAACACATGACTTACCTTGAAATCAATGCGAAGTAGAAGTCTTATCTTCAAATACATGCGAAACAATTGGTTTAGCTGCAAATACTTGTGATATACATGATTTAGCTTCAACTGCATGCGAAACGAACGAGTTAGCTTCAAAATCAAGGGAAACACATCATTTAGCTTCAAATTCATGAGAAACACATGGTTTAGCTTAATATTCTTGCGAAACAGATGGTTTAGATTCAGATACTTGTGATAAACACAATTTAGCTTCAACTGTATGCGAAACAATCGAGTTAGCCTTAAATCCGAGCGAAACACATGATTTATCTTCAAATCAATGCGAAGTTGAAGGATTTGCTTCAAATCCATGCGAAGCGAATGGTTTAGCTTCAAATACTTATGATATACATGAATTATCTTCAAATACAGGCGAAGAAATCGAGTTAGCTTCAAATGCTTGCGAAACATATGATTTAACTTCAAATCAATGCGAAATAGACGGCTTAGCTTCAAATACATGAGAAGCAAATGATTTATCTTCAGATAATTGCGATATAAGTGATATAGATTCAAATGCAGTCGAATCAATCGAGTTAGCATCAAATTAATGCGAAGTAGGAGGCTTATCTTCAAATCCATGCCAAACAAATGATTTAGCATCAAATACTTGTGATATACATGATTTAGATTCAACTGCATGCGAAACAAACGAATTAGCTTCAAATGCAAGCGAAACACATAATTCAGCTCCAAATACGTTCGAAACACATGGTTTAGCTTAATATTCACGCAAAACATATGGTTCAGCTTCAAATACTTGTGATATACATGAATTAGCTGCAAATCCATGCGAAACACATGATTTATCTTCAAATCAATGCGAAGTTGAAGGATTTGCTTCAAATCCATGCGAAGCGAATGGTTTAGCTTCAAATACTTGTGATATACATGAATTAGCTTCAAATCCATGCGAAACACACGATTTAGCTTCAAATGAATGCGAAGTAGAAGGCTTAGATTCAAATCCAAACGAAACACATGATTTAGCTTCAAATCAAAGCGAAGTAGAAGGCTTAGCTTCAAATACATGAGAAACAAATGATTTATCTTCAGATAATTTCGATATAAGTGATATAGCTTCAAATGCAGGCGAAACAATCGAGTTAGCTTCAAATCAATGCGAAGTAAAAGCCTTATCTTCAAATCCATGCGAAACAAATGGTTTAGCTTCTGATACTTGTGATATACACGATTTAGAATCAACTGCATGCGAAACAAACGAGTTAGCTTCAAATCCAAGCCAAAAACATAATTTAGCATCATGTCAATGCGAAGTTGAAGGCTTAGCTTCAAATCCATGCGAATCAAACGGTTTAGCTTCACATACTTGTGATATACATGATTTAGCTTCAAGTGCATGCGAAACAAACGAGCTTGCTTCAAATTCAAGCGAAACACATGATTTAGCTTCAAATCAATGCGAAGTAGAAGGCTTATCTTCGAATCCATGCAAACAAATGGTTTAGCTTCAAAAACTTGTGATATAAATGATTTAGATTCAACTAAATGCGAAACAAACGAGTCAGCTTCAAATCCAAGCGAAAAACATGATTTAGCATCAAGTCAACGCGAAGTTGAAGGCTTAGCTTCAAATTCATGCGAAACAAATGGTTTAGCTTCAAATACTTGTTTTATACGTGATTTAGCTTGAACTGCATGCGAAACAAACGAGTTAGATTCAAATTCATGCGAAACATATATTTTAAATTCAAATCAATGCGAAGTAGAAGGCTGATCTTCGAATCCACGCGAAACAAATGGTTTCGCTTCAAATACTTGTTTTATACGTGATTTAGCTTGAACTGCATGCGAAACAAACAAGTTAGATTCAAATTCATGCGAAACATATATTTTAAATTCAAATCAATGCGAAGTAGAAGGCTGATCTTCGAATCCATGCGAATCAAACGGTTTAGCTTCACATACTTGTGATATACATGACTTAGCTTCAAGTGCATGCGAAACAAACGAGCTTGCTTCAAATTCAAGCGAAACACATGATTTAGCTTCAAATCAATGCGAAGTAGAAGGCTTATCTTCGAATCCATGCAAACAAATGGTTTAGCTTCAAAAACTTGTGATATAAATGATTTAGATTCAACTAAATGCGAAACAAACGAGTCAGCTTCAAATCCAAGCGAAAAACATGATTTAGCATCAAGTCAACGCGAAGTTGAAGGCTTAGCTTCAAATTCATGCGAAACAAATGGTTTAGCTTCAAATACTTGTTTTATACGTGATTTAGCTTGAACTGCATGCGAAACAAACGAGTTAGATTCAAATTCATGCGAAACATATATTTTAAATTCAAATCAATGCGAAGTAGAAGGCTGATCTTCGAATCCACGCGAAACAAATGGTTTCGCTTCAAATACTTGTTTTATACGTGATTTAGCTTGAACTGCATGCGAAACAAACAAGTTAGATTCAAATTCATGCGAAACATATATTTTAAATTCAAATCAATGCGAAGTAGAAGGCTGATCTTCGAATCCACACGAAACAGATGGTTTAGCATCAAATACTTGTTTTATTCACGATTTAGCTTTAACTGCTGGCGAAACAAACGAAGTAGCTTCAAATACAAACGAAACATATGATTTAGCTTCAAATCAATTCAAAGTAGAAGGCTGATCTCCGAATCCACACGAAACAGATTGTTTAGCTTCAAATACTTGTGATATACATGACTCAGCTTCAACAGCAAGCGAAACAAACGTGTTAGCTTCAAATCCATGCGAAACACATGATTCAGCTTCAATTGAATGCGAAGTAGAAGGTTTATCTTTGAATCCATGCGAAACAAATAGTTTAGCTTCAAATACTTGTGACATACTTGATTTAGCTTCAACTGCATGCGAAACAAAGGAGTTAGCTTCAAATCCCAGCGAAGTAGATGGCTTAGAATCAAATCCATGCGAAATAAATGAGTTACCTTCAAATACTTGTGATATAAATGAAATAGCTTGAAATGCATGCGAAAAAAGGAGTTTGCTTCAACTCCATGCGAAACAAATGGTTTACCTTCAAATACTTGTGCTATACATGATTTAGCTTCAACTGCATGCGATACAAACGAGTTAGCTTCAAAACCAAGCGTTACACATGATTTAGCTGCAAATCAATGCGAAGTTGAAGGCTTATCTTCAAATCCATGCGAAACAAATGGTTTAGTTACAAATACTTGTGATATACATGATTAAGATTCAGCTGCATGCGAAACAAATGAGTTAGTTGCAAATACATGCGGATCACATGATTTAGCTTCAAATCAATGCGCAGTAGAAGGCTTAGCTTCAAATCCATGCGAATCAAATGATTTATCTCCATATACTTGCGATATAAGTGATATAGCTTCAAATGCAGGCGATACAATCGAGTTAGCTTCAAGTACATCCGAATCACATGGTTTAGCTTCATAGTTTCTTATTCTTGCGATACAGATGGTTTAGATTCAGATACTTGTGATATACATGATTTTGTTTCAACTGCATGCGAAACATAAGAGTCAGCTTCAAATCCAAGCAAAACACATGATTTAGCTTCAAATCAATGCGCAGTAGAAGGCTTAGCTTCGAATCCATGCGACACAAATTATTTAGCTTCATATACTTGCGATATAAGTCATATAGCTTCAAATGCAGGCGAAACAAGCGAGTTAGCTTCAAATTCAAGCAAAACTCATGATTTACCTTCAAATCAATGCGAAGTAGAAGGCTTAGCTTCAAATCAATGCGAAACAAATGGTTTAGCTACAAATACTTGTGATATACGTGATTTAGCTTCAGCGGCATGCGAAACAAACGAGTTAGTTTCAAATACATGCGGATCACATGATTTAGATTTAAATCAATGCAATGTAGAAGGCTTTTCTTCGAAACCATGCGATACAAATGGTTTAGCTTCAAATACTTGCGATATATGTGATATAGCTTCAACTACAGGCGAAACAAACGAGTGAACTTCAAATCCAAGCGTAACACATGATTTAGATTCAAATCAGTGCGATGTACAAGGCTTAGCTTCAAATCCATGCGACACAAATTATTTTGCTTCAAATACTTGCGATATAAGTGATATAGCTTCAAATGCAGGCGAAACAAGCGAGTTAGCTTCAAATTCAAGAAAAACTCATGATTTACCTTCAAATCAATGCGAAGTAGAAGGCTTAGCTTCAAATCAATGCGAAGTAGAAGGCTTATCTTCAAATCAATGCGAAACAAATGGTTTAGCTACAAATACTTGTGATATACATGATTTAGCTTCAGCGGCATGCGAAACAAACGAGTTAGTTTCAAATACATGCGGATCACATGATTTAGATTTAAATCAATGCATTGTAGAAGGCTTTTCTTCGAAACCATGCGATACAAATGGTTTAGCTTCAAATACTTGTGATATACATGATTTAGCTTCAACTACATGCGAAACAAACGCTTTAGCTTCAAATCGAAACAAAACACATTATTTAGTTTCAAATCAATGCGAAGTAGAAGATTTAGATTCAAATCCATGCGAAACAAATGGTTTAGCTTCAAATTCATTCGAAACACATGATTTAGCTTAAAATCAATGCGAAGAAGAAGGCTTAGCAACTCATCCATGCGACACAAATGATTTAGCTTCAAATACTTGCGATATATGTGATATAGCTTCAACTACAGGCGAAAGAAACGAGTGAACTTCAAATCCAAGCGTAACACATGATTTAGCTTCAAATCAGTGCGATGTACAAGGCTTAGCTTCAAATCCATGCGACACAAATTATTTTGCTTCAAATACTTGCGATATAAGTGATATAGCTTCAAATGCAGGCGAAACAAACGAGTTAGCTTCAAATCCATGCGGACCACATGATTTAGCATCAAATCAAAGCGAAGTAGAAGGCTTCGCTTCAAATACATGGGAAACAAATGATTTAGCTTCAAATACTTGCGATATTAGTGGATATATCTTCAAATGCAGACGAAACAATCGAGTTAGCGTCAAATCAATGAGAAGTAGAAGGCTTAGTTTCAAATACATGAGAAAGAAATGATTTGTCTTCAGATAATTGCGATTATAAGTGATATAGCTTCAAATGCAGGCGAAACAATCGAGTTAGCTTCAAATCAATGCGAAGTAGAAGGCTTATCTTCAAATCCATGCGAAACAAATGGTTTAGATTCAAATACTTGTGATATAAATAATTCAGCATCAAATGCAGGAGAAACAAACGAGTTAGCTTCAAATCCATGCACTACACATGATTTATCTTCAAAACAATGCGACGTAGATGGCTTAGCTTCAAATCTATGCGACGTAAATGATTTAGCTTCAAATTCTTGCGATATATGTGATATAGCTTCAAATGCAGGCGAAACAATCGAGTTAGCTTCAAATCAATGCGAAGTAGAAGGCTTATCTTCAAATCCATGCGAAACAAATGGTTTCGATTCAAATACTTGTGATATAAATAATTCAGCATCAAATGCAGGAGAAACAAACGAGTTAGCTTCAAATCCATGCACTACACATGATTTATCTTCAAAACAATGCGAAGTAGATGGCTTAGCTACAAATCTATGCGACGTAAATGATTTAGCTTCAAATTCTTGCGATATATGTGATATAGCTTCAAATGCAGGCGAAACAATCGAATTAGCTTCAAATCAATGCGAAGTAGAAGGCTTAACTTCAAATCCATGCGAAACGAATGGTTTAGCTTCAAATACTTGTGATATTCATGAATTAGTTTCAAATGCAGGCGAAACAAACGAGTTAGCTTCAAATCCATGCGCAACACATGATTTAGCTTCAAATCAATGAGAAGTAGAAGGCTTATCTTCAAATACATGCGAAACAATCGGTTTAGCTTCAAATACTTGTGATATACATGATTTAGCTTCAACTGCATGCGAAACGAACGAGTTAGCTTCAAAACCAAGCGAAACACATGATTTAGCTGCAAATCAATGCGAAGTAGAAGGCTTATCTTCAAATCCATGCAAAACAAATGGTTTAGCTTCAAATACTTGTGACATACATGATTTAGCTTCAACTGCATGCGAAACGAAGGAGTTAGCTTCAAATCCATGCGATTCACATGATTTAGCTTCGAATCAATGCGAAGTAGAAGGGTTAGCTTCAAACACATGAGAAACAAATTATATATCTTTAGATAATTGCGTTATTAGTGATACAGCTTCAAATCCATGCGAAACACATGATTTAGCTTCAAATTCATGTGAATCACATGGATTAGCTTCATAGCTTCATATTCTTGCGAAACAGATGGATTAGATTCAGATACTTGTGATGTACATGTTTTAGCTTCAACTGCATGAAACACATGACATAGCTTCAATTTCATGCAAAGTTGAAGTCTTAGCTTCAAATACATGCGAAATAAATGGTTTATCTTCAGATAATTGCGATGTAAGTGATACAGCTTCAAATGCACGCGATACAAACGAGTTAGCTTCAAGTCCATGCGAATCACGTGGTTTATCTTCAAATCAAAGCGAAGTAGAAGGCTTAGCTCCAAATATATGAGAAACAAATGATTTATCTTCAGATAATTGCGATATAAGTGATGTAGCTTCAAATGCAGGTGAAACAATCGAGATAGCTGCAAATCAATTCGAAGTAGAAGGCTTAGCATCAAATCCATGCGAATCAAACGGTTTAGTTTCAAATACTTGTGATATACATGATTTGTCTCCAAATGCAGGCGAAACAAAAGAGTTAGCTTCAAATCCATGCGAACACATGGTTTAGCTACAAATATTTGAAGCTAAGCCATTTGTTTCGGATTGATTTGAAGCTAAGCCGTCTATTTCGCATTGATTTGAAGCTAAATCATATGTTTCGCATGGATTTGAAGCTAACTCGTTTTTTTCGCCTGTATTTGAAGATAAATCATGTATATCACAAGTATTTGAAGCTAAACCATTCGCTTCGCATGGATTTGAAGCTAAGCCTTCTACTTCGCTTTGATTTGAAGATAAACCACGTGATTCGCATGGACTTGAAGCTAACTCGTTTGTATCGCGTGCATTTGAAGCTATATCGCTTACATCGCAATTATCTGAAGTTAAATCATTTGTTTCTCAGGTATTTGTAGCTAAGCCTTCTACTTCGCATTGATTTGAAGCTAAGTCATGTGTTTCGCTTGGATTTGAAGCTAAATCGTGAGTTTCGCATGGATTTGAAGATAATTCATGTATATCACATGTATTTGAAGCAAAACCATTTGATTCCCATGGATTTGGAACTAAGCCTTCTACTTCGCATTGATTTGGAGCTAAATCATGTGTTTCGCATGGATTTAAAGCTAACTCGTTTGTTTCGCATACTGTTGAAGCTAAATCTAGTATATCACAAGTATTTGAAGCTAAACCATTTGTTTCATATGGAATCGAAAATCAGACTTCTATTTCGCAATGATTTGAAGCTAAATCATGTGTTTCTCATGGATTTGAAGCGAACTCGATTCGATCGCATGGATTTAAAGCTAACTCGTTTGTTTCGCATGCTGTTGAAGCTAAATCTAGTATATCACAAGTATTTGAAGCTAACCCATTTGTTTCGCATGGATCCGAAAATCAGCCTCCTACTTCGCATTGATTTGGAGCTAAATCATGTGTTTCGCATGGATTTAAAGCTAACTCGTTTGTTTCGCATGCAGTTGAATCTAAATCATGTGTAACACAAGTATTTGAAGCTAAACCATTTGTTTCGCATGGTTTCGAAAATCAGCCTTCTATTTCGCATTGATTTGAAGCTAAATCACGAGTTTCGCCTGGATTTGAAGCTAACTCGTTTGTTTCGCATGGATTTGAAGCTAATTCGTTTGTTTCGCATGCAGTTGAAGCATAATCATGTATATCACAAGTATTTGAAGCTAAACCATTTGATTCGTATGGATTTGAAGCTCAGCCTTCTACTTCGCAATGATTTGAAGCTAAATCATGTCTTACGCTTGGATTTGAAGCTCACACCTTTGTTTCTCCTGCATTTGAAGCTATATCAATTACATCGCAAGTATTTGAAGCTAAATCATTTGTGTCGCATGGATTTTATGCTAAGCCTTCTACTTCGCATTGATTTGGAGCTAAATCGTGCGTTTCGCATGGATTTGAAGCTAATTCGTTTGATTCGCATGCAGTTGAATCAAAATCATGTATATCACAAGTATTTGAAGCTAAATCATTTGTGTCGCCTTCTACTTCGCATCGATTTGAAGCTAATGCAAGTGCTTCGCTTGGATTTGAAGCTAACTCGTTTGTTTCGCATGCAGTTGAAGCTAAATCATGTATATCAAAAGTATTTGAAGCGAAACCATTTGTTTCGTATGGATTCGAAGATCAGCCTTCTATTTCGCAATGATTTGAAGCTAAATCATGTGTTTCTCGTGGATTTGGAGCTAACTCGTTTCTATCGCATTGATTTAAAGCTAACTCGTTTGTTTCGCATGCTGTTGAAGCTAAATCTAGTATATCACAAGTATTTGAAGTTAACCCATTTGTTTCGCATGCAGTTGAAGCACAATCATGTATATCACAAGTATTTGAAGCTAAACCATTTGTTTCGTATGGATTCGAAAATCAGCCTTCTATTTCGCAATGATTTGAAGCTAAATCATGTGTTTCTCATGGATTTGAAGCTAACTCGATTCAATCGCATGGATTTAAATCTAACTCGTTTGTTTCGCATGCTGTAGAAGCTAAATCTAGTATATCACAAGTATTTGAAGCTAACCCTTTTGTTTCGCATGGATCCGAAAATCAGCCTCCTACTTCGCATGGATTTGAAGCTCAGCCTTCTACTTCGCATTGATTTGAAGCTAAATCATGTCTTACGCTTGGATTTGAAGCTCACACCTTTGTTTCTCCTGCATTTGAAGCTATATCAATTACATCGCAAGTATTTGAAGCTAAATCATTTGTGCCGCATGGATTTTATGCTAAGCCTTCTACTTCGCATTGATTTGGAGCTAAATCGTGCGTTTCGCATGGATTTGAAGCTAATTCGTTTGATTCGCATGCAGTTGAATCAAAATCATGTATATCACAAGTATATGAAGCTAAATCATTTGTGTCGCCTCCTACTTCGCATCGATTTGAAGCTAATGCAAGTGCTTCGCTTGGATTTGAAGCTAACTCGTTTGTTTCGCATGCAGTTGAAGCTAAATCATGTATATCACAAGTATTTGAAGCTAAACCATTTGATTCCCATTGATTTGGAGCTAAGCCTTCTCCTTCGCATTGATTTGGAGCAAAATCATGAGTTTCGCATGGATTTATAGCTAACACGTTTGTTTCGCATGCAGTTGAAGCTAAATCATGTATATCACAAGTATTTAAAGCTAAACCATTTGTTTCGCATGGATTTGAAAATCAGCCTTCTATTTCGCATTGATTTGAAGATAAATCACGAGTTTCGTCTGGATTTGAAGCTAACTCGTTTGTTTCGCATGCAGTTGAAGCAAAATCATGTATATCAAAAGAATTTGAAGCTAATCCATTTGATTCGCATGGATTTGAAGCTAAGCCTTCTACTTCGCATTGAGTTGAAGCTAAATCAAGTGCTTCGTTTGGATTTAAAGCAAACTCGTTTGTTTCGCTTGCAGTTGAAGCTATATCACTTATGATCGCAAGTATTTGAAGGTAAATCATTCGTTTCGCATGGAGTTGGAGCTAAGCCTTCTACTTCGCATTGATTTGAAGAAAATCATGCGATTCGCTTGGATTTGAAGCTAAATCGCTTGTTTCGCATGCAGTTGAAGCTGAATCATATATAAAACAAGTATTTGAAGCTAAACCCTTAGCTTCGCATGGATTTGAAGCTACTTCTTCTACTACGCATTGATTTGAAGTTAAATTATGTGTTACGCTGGGATTTGGAGCTCACTTGTTTGTTTCGCCTGCATATGAAGCTATATCACTTATATCGCTAGTATACGAAGCTAAATATTTTGAGTTGCATGGATTTGATACTAAGCTTTCTACTTCGCATTGGTTTGAAGCTAAATCATGTGTTTCGCATGGATTTGAAGCTCACTCGTTTGTTTCGCCTGCATTTTAAGCTATATCACTTATATCGCAAGTATTTGAGGCTAAATCATTAGTGTCGAATGGATTTGCAGTTAAGCCTTCTACTTCGCATTGATTTGGAGCTAAATCATGTGTTTCGCATGGATTTGAAGCTAACTCGTTTTTATCGCATGGATTTAAAGCTATCTCGTTTGTTTCGCATCCTGTTGAAGCTAAATCTAGTATATCGCAAGTATTTGAAGCTAAACCATTTGATTCGCATGGATTTGATGCTAAGCCTTCTACTTCGCATTGATTTGAAGCTAAATCATGTCTTACGCTTGGATTTGAAGCTCACACCTTTGTTTCTCCTGCATTTGAAGCTATATCAATTACATCGCAAGTATTTGAAGCTAAATCATTTGTGCCGCATGGATTTTATGCTAAGCCTTCTACTTCGCATTGATTTGGAGCTAAATCGTGCGTTTCGCATGGATTTGAAGCTAATTCGTTTGATTCGCATGCAGTTGAATCAAAATCATGTATATCACAAGTATATGAAGCTAAATCATTTGTGTCGCCTCCTACTTCGCATCGATTTGAAGCCAATGCAAGTGCTTCGCTTGGATTTGAAGCTAACTCGTTTGTTTCGCATGCAGTTGAAGCTAAATCATGTATATCACAAGTATTTGAAGCTAAACCATTTGATTCCCATTGATTTGGAGCTAAGCCTTCTCCTTCGCATTGATTTGGAGCAAAATCATGAGTTTCGCATGGATTTATAGCTAACACGTTTGTTTCGCATGCAGTTGAAGCCAAATCATGTATTGGGTTGGCAACTAAGTAATTGCCGATTTGTTCCATGAAATAAAAAATTTTTTTTTACTTGGAATGAAGTTTAATCTGTAATGTATTTTTCATTTTGTTCGCTGACTTTTTGCCATCTCTCTGACAATTTGAAAATTCCACGCTTTCCGGCTAAAAACTGAGTTAAGTGAAATTTTACACCGTCATCATCATTAAAAGTTTTACCACGAAGGGAGTTATTCAGGGATCGAAATAAGTGGTAATCCGATAGCGTGAGATCAGGGCTATATGGTGGGTGTAACATCAATTCCCAACCAATATCCATCAATTTTGGCCGAGTGGACAAAGACGTGTGCGGCCTAGCATTGTCCTGCTGAAAAATGACACCTTTACGATTGACCAATTCTAGTCGCTTTTCCTTGACCGCTGCATTCAATTTGTCGAGTTGCTAACATTCACGGATAATAAAAAATAACATAATAATAATAGTAATAATGATTTTATAATATAACATTTACGGATATCATAAAAATGGGAGTGAGAGACATCTATAACTGAAATCGGCAATTATTTAGTTGCCAACCCAATATATCACAAGTATTTAAAGCTAAACCATTTGTTTCGCATGGATTTGAAATTAAACTTTCTACTTCGCACTGATTTGAAGCAAAATCAAGTATTTCGCTTGAATTTGAAGCTGACTCGTTTGTTTCGCATGCAGTTGAAGCCCAATCATGTATCTCACAAGTATTTGAAGCTAAACCATTTGTTTCGCATGGATTTGAAGCTAAGCCTTCTACTTCGCATTGATTTGAAGCTAAATCATGTCTTACGCTTGGATTTGAAGCTCACACCTTTGTTTCTCCTGCATTTGAAGCTATATCACTTATATCGCAAGTATTTGAAGCTAAATAATTTGTGTCGCATGGATTTGATGCTAAGCCTTCAACATCGCATTGATTTGTAGCTAAATCGTGCGTTTCGCATGGACTTAAAGCTAACACGTTTGTTTCGCATGCAGTTGAAGCTAAATCATGTATATCACAAGTATTTGAAGCTAAATTCAAGCTGGTTTGTTTCGCATGGATTCGAAAATCAGCCTTTAATTTCGCACTGATTCGAAGCTAAATCATGCGTTTCGCATGGAATTGAAGGTACCTCGTTTGTTTCGCATGGATTTGAAGCTAACTCGTTTGTTTCGCCTGCATTTGAAGCTGAATCATGTATACCGCTAATATTTGTAGCTAATCCATTTGTTTGCATGGATTCGAAGATAAACCTTCTACTTCGTATTGATTTTAAATTAGATCATGTGTTTCGCATGGATTTAAAGATAACTCGTTTGTTTCGCATGCAGTTGAATCTAAATCATGTATATCACAAGTATTTGAAGCTAAACCATTTGTTTCGCATGGTTTCGACAATCAGCCTTCGATTTCGCTTTGATTTGAAGCTAAATCATGAGTTTCGCCTGGATTTGAAGCTAACTCGTTTGTTTCGCATGGATTTGAAGCTAATTCGCTTGTTTCGCATGCAGTTGAATCAAAATCATGTATATCACAAGTATTTGATGCTAAACCATTTGATTCGCATGGATTTGGAGCTAAGCCTTCTTCTTCGCATCGATTTGAAGCAAAATCAAGTGCTTCGCTTGGATTTGAAGCTAACTCGTTTGTTTCGCATGCAGTTGAAGCTAAATCATGTATATCACAAGTATTTGAAGCTAAACCATTTGATTCCCATTGATTTGGAGCTAAGCCTTCTCCTTCGCATTGATTTGGAGCAAAATCATGTGTTTCGCATGGATTTATAGCTAACACGTTTGTTTCGCATGCAGTTGAAGCATAATCATGTATATCACAAGTATTTGAAGCTAAACCATTTGATTCGCATGGATTTGAAGCTAAGCATTCTACTTCGCATTGATTTGAAGCTAAACCATTTGTTTCGCATTGATTTGGAGCTAAGCCTTCTACTTCGCATTGATTTGAAGCTAAATCATGTGTTACGTTTGGATTTTAAGCTCACTCGTTTGTTTCTCCTGCATTTGAAGCTATATCACTTATATCGCAAGTATTTGAAGCTAAATCATTTGTGTCGCATGGATTTGATGCTAAGCCTTCTACTTCTCATCGGTTTGGAGCTAAATCATGTGCTTCGCATGGATTTAAAGCTAACACATTTGTTTCGCATATAGTTGAAGCTAAATCATGTATATCACAAGTATTTGAAGCTAAACGATTTGTTCCGCATGGATTTGAAAATCAGCCTTCTATTTCGCATTGATTTGAAGATAAATCACGAGTTTCGTCTGGATTTGAAGCTAACTCGTTTGTTTCGCATGCAGTTGAAGCAAAATCATGTATATCACAAGAATTTGAAGCTAATCCATTTGATTCGCATGAATATTAAGCTAAACCATGTGTTTCGAATGAATTTGAAGCTAAACCATTTGTTTCGCATGGATTCGAAGATCAGCCTTCTACTTCGCATTGATTTGAAGCTGAATCATTTGTTTCGCTTGAATTTGAAGCTAACACGTTTGTTTCCCAAGCAGTTGAAGCTAAATCGTGTATATCACATGTATGTGAAGCTAAACCATTCGTTTCGCATGGATTTGAAGATAAGCCTTCAACTTCGCGTTGACTTGATACTAAATCATGTTATTCGCTTGGATTTGAAGCAAACTCGTTTTTTTCGCATGCATTTCAAGCTATTTCATTTATATCACAAGTATTTGAGGGTACCTCATTTATTTCGCATGGATTTGATGCTAAGCCATCTACTTCGCTAGGATTTGAAGCCAACTCCTTTGTTTCGCATGCAGTTGAAACTAAGTCATGTATATCACAAGCATTTGAAGCTAAACCATTTGATTAGTATGGATTTGAAGCTAACTCGTTTGTTTCGCATGCAGTTGAAGCTAAATCATGCATATCACAAGTATTTAAAGCTGAACCACTTGTTTCGCATGAATATTAATCTAATCCATGTGTTTCGCAGGAATTTGAATCTAAATCATGTGTTTCGCATGGATTTGAAGCTACTCGTTTGTTTCGCATGCTGTAGCAGCTAAATAATGTATATCACAAGTATTTGAAGCTAAACCATTTGTTTCGTGTGTTTCGCTTGGATTTGAAGCTAACTCGCTTGTTTCGCATGCAGTTGAAGCTGAATCATGAATATCACAAATATTTGAGGGCTGAGCGATTTGTATCTCATGTTTTCGAAGCTAAGCCGTCTACTTCGCATTGATTTGAAGCTAAGTCATGTGTTTCTCATGGATTTGAACTTAACTCGTTTCTATCGCATGGATTTAAATCTAACTCGTTTGTTTCGCCTGCATTTGAAGCTAAATCTTGTATATCACAAATATTTGAAGCTAATCCATTTGATTCGCATGGATTTGAAGCTAGGCCTTCTACTTCGCATTGATTTGAAGCTAAATCATGTGTATCGCATGGATTTGAAGCTAATTCGTTTGTTTCGCATGCAGTTGAAGCTAATTCATGTATATCACTAGTATTGGAAGCTGATACAATTGTTTCGCATGAATATAAAACTAAACCATGTGTTTCGAATGAATTTGAAGCTAAATCATGTGTTTCGCATGTATTTGAAGCTAACTCGATTGTTTCGCCTGCATGTGAAGCTAAATCATGTATATCACAAGTATTTGAAGCTAAACTATTTGATTCGCATGGACTTGAAAATAAACTCCCTACTTCGCACTGATTTCAAGCAAAATCAAGTATTTCGCTTGGATTTGAAGCTGACTCGTTTGTTTCGCATGCAGTTGAAGCTCAATCATGTATCTCACAAGTATTTGAAGCTAAACCATTTGTTTCGCATGGATTTGAAGCTAAGCCTTCTACTTCGCATTGATTTGAAGCTAAATCATGTCTTACGCTTGGATTTCAAGCTCACACCTTTGTTTCTCCTGCATTTGAAGCTATATCACTTATATCGCAAGTATTTGAAGCTAAACCATTTGTTTCGCATGGATTTGAAGCTAAGCCTTCTACTTCGCATTGATTTGAAACTAAATCATGTGTTTCGCATGGATTTGAAGTATAACTCGTTTGTTTCGCCTGCATTTGAGGCTAAATCATGTATATCACAAGTATTTGAAGCTAATCCATTTGATTCGCATGGATTTGAAGATAAGCCATCTACTTCGCATTGATTTGAAGCAAAATCAAGTGTTTCGCTTGGATTTGAAGCTAACTCGTTTCTATCGCATGGATTTAAAGCAAACTCGTTTGTTTCGCATGCTGTTGAAGCTAAATCTAGTATATCACAAGTATTTGAAACTAAACCATTGGTTTCGCATGGATTCGAAAATCAGCCTTCTATTTCGCAATGAATTGAAGCTAAATCATGTGTTTCTCATGGATTTGCAGCTAACTCGTTTCTATCGCATGGATTTAAAGCTAACTCGTTTGTTTCGCATGCTGTTGAATCAAAATCATGTATATCACAATTATTTGATGCTAAACCATTTGATTCGCATGGATTTGGAGCTAAGTATTCTACTTCGCATCGATTTGAAGTTAAATCAAGTGCTTCGCTTGGATTTGAAGCTAACTCGTTTGTTTCGCATGCATTTGAAGCTAAATCAAGTGCTTCGTTTGGATTTAAAGCAAACTCGTTTGTTTCGCATGCAGTTCAAGCTATATCACTTATGATCGCAAGTATTTGAAGGTAAATCATTCGTTTCGCATGGAGTTGAAGCTAAGCCTTCTACTTCGCATTGATTTGAAGAAAATCATGTGATTCGCTTGGATTGGAAGCTAACACGTTTGTTTCGCATGCAGTTGAAGCTCAATCATGTATATCACAAGTATTTGAAGCTAAACCATTTGTTTCGCATTGGTTTTGAAGCTAAGCCTTCAACTTCGCATCGATTTGAAGCTAAATCAAGTGCTTCGCATGGATTTAAATCTAACTCGTTTGTTTCGCCTGCATTTGAAGCTAAATCATGTATATCACAAATATTTGAAGCTAATCCATTTGATTCGCATGGATTTGAAGCTAGGCCTTCTACTTCGCATTGATTTGAAGCTAAATCATGTGTATCGCATGGATTTGAAGCTAACTCGTTTGTTTCGCATGCAGTTGAAGCTAATTCATGTATATCACTAGTATTTGAAGCTGATACAATTGTTTCGCATGAATATAAAACTAAACCATGTGTTTCGAATGAATTTGAAGCTATACCATTTGTTTCGCATGGATTCGAAGATCAGCCTTCTACTTCGCATTGATTTGAAGCTGAATCATTTGTTTCGCTTGAATTTGAAGCTAACACGTTTGTTTCCCAAGCAGTTGAAGCTAAATCGTGTATATCACATGTATGTGAAGCTAAACCATTCGTTTCGCATGGATTTGAAGATAAGCCTTCAACTTCGCGTTGACTTGATACTAAATCATGTTATTCGCTTGGATTTGGAGCAAACTCGTTTTTTTCGCATGCATTTCAAGCTATTTCATTTATATCACAAGTATTTGAAGGTACCTCATTTATATCGCATGGATTTGATGCTAAGCCATCTACTTCGCTAGGATTTGAAGCCAACTCCTTTGTTTCGCATGCAGTTGAAGCTAAATCATGTATATCACAAGCATTTGAAGCTAAACCATTTGATTAGCATGGATTTGAAGCTAACTCGTTTGTTTCGCATGCAGTTGAAGCTAAATCATGCATATCACAAGTATTTAAAGCTGAACCATTTGTTTCGCATGAATATTAATCTAATCCATGTGTTTCGCAGGAATTTGAATCTAAATCATGTGTTTCGCATGGATTTGAAGCTACTCGTTTGTTTCGCATGCTGTAGCAGCTAAATAATGTATATCACAAGTATGTGAAGCTAAACCATTTGTTTCGTGTGTTTCGCTTGGATTTGAAGCTAACTCGCTTGTTTCGCATGCAGTTGAAGCTGAATCATGAATATCACAAATATTTGAGGGCTGAGCGATTTGTATCTCATGTTTTCGAAGCTAAGCCGTCTACTTCGCATTGATTCGAAGCTAAATCATGTGTATCGCATGGATTTGAAGCTAACTCGTTTGTTTCGCATGCAGTTGAAGCTAATTCATGTATATCACTAGTATTTGAAGCTGATACAATTGTTTCGCATGAATATAAAACTAAACCATGTGTTTCGAATGAATTTGAAGCTAAATCATGTGTTTCGCATGTATTTGAAGCTAACTCGTTTCTATCGCATGGATTTAAAGCTAACTCCTTTGTTTCGCATGCTGTTGAATCAAAATCATGTATATCACAAGTATTTGATGCTAAACCATTTGATTCGCATGGATTTGGAGCTAAGTATTCTACTTCGCATCGATTTGAAGTTAAATCAAGTGCTTCGCTTGGATTTGAAGCTAACTCGTTTGTTTCGCATGCAGTTGAAGCAAAATCATGTACATCACAAGAATTTGAAGCTAATCCATTTGATTCGCATGAATATTAAGCTAAACCATGTGTTTCGAATGAATTTGAAGCTAAACCATTTGTTTCGCATGGATTCGAAGATCAGCCTTCTACTTCGCATTGATTTGAAGCTGAATCATTTGTTTCGCTTGAATTTGAAGCTAACACGTTTGTTTCCCAAGCAGTTGAAGCTAAATCGTGTATATCACATCTATGTGAAGCTAAACCATTCGTTTCGCATGTATTTGAAGATAAGCCTTCAACTTCGCGTTGACTTGATACTAAATCATGTTATTCGCTTGGATTTGAAGCAAACTCGTTTTTTTCGCATGCTTTTCAAGCTATTTCATTTATATCACAAGTATTTGAAGGTACCTCATTTATTTCGCATGGATTTGATGCTAAGCCATCTACTTCGCTAGGATTTGAAGCCAACTCCTTTGTTTCGCATGCAGTTGAAGCTAAATCATGTATATCACAAGCATTTGAAGCTAAACCATTTGATTAGCATGGATTTGAAGCTAACTCGTTTGTTTCGCATGCAGTTGAAGCTAAATCATGCATATCACAAGTATTTAAAGCTGAACCATTTGTTTCGCATGAATATTAATCTAATCCATGTGTTTCGCAGGAATTTGAATCTAAATCATGTGTTTCGCATGGATTTGAAGCTACTCGTTTGTTTCGCATGCTGTAGCAGCTAAATAATGTATATCACAAGTATTTGAAGCTAAACCATTTGTTTCGTGTGTTTCGCTTGGATTTGAAGCTAACTCGCTTGTTTCGCATGCAGTTGAAGCTGAATCATGAATATCACAAATATTTGAGGGCTGAGCGATTTGTATCTCATGTTTTCGAAGCTAAGCCTTCTACTTCGCATTGATTTGAAGAAAATCATGTGATTCGCTTATATTTGAAGCTAAATCGCTTGTTTCGCATGCAGTTGAAGCTGAATCATAAATAAAACAAGTATTTGAAGCTAAACCCTTTGCTTCGCATGGATTTGACTCTAATTCTTTTTCTACGCATTGATTTGAAGTTAAATTATGTGTTACGCTGGGATTTGAAGCTCACTTGTTTGTTTCGCCTGCATTTTAAGCCTTATCACTTATATCGCAAGTATTTGAGGCTAAATCATTAATGTCGCATGGATTTGAAGCTAAGCCTTCTACTTCGCATTGATTTGAAGCTAAACCATTCGTTTCGCATGTATTTGAAGATAAGCCTTCAACTTCGCGTTGACTTGATACTAAATCATGTTATTCGCTTGGATTTGAAGCAAACTCGTTTTTTTCGCATGCTTTTCAAGCTATTTCATTTATATCACAAGTATTTGAAGGTACCTCATTTATTTCGCATGGATTTGATGCTAAGCCATCTACTTCGCTAGGATTTGAAGCCAACTCCTTTGTTTCGCATGCAGTTGAAGCTAAATCATGTATATCACAAGCATTTGAAGCTAAACCATTTGATTAGCATGGATTTGAAGCTAACTCGTTTGTTTCGCATGCAGTTGAAGCTAAATCATGCATATCACAAGTATTTAAAGCTGAACCATTTGTTTCGCATGAATATTAATCTAATCCATGTGTTTCGCAGGAATTTGAATCTAAATCATGTGTTTCGCATGGATTTGAAGCTACTCGTTTGTTTCGCATGCTGTAGCAGCTAAATAATGTATATCACAAGTATTTGAAGCTAAACCATTTGTTTCGTGTGTTTCGCTTGGATTTGAAGCTAACTCGCTTGTTTCGCATGCAGTTGAAGCTGAATCATGAATATCACAAATATTTGAGGGCTGAGCGATTTGTATCTCATGTTTTCGAAGCTAAGCCTTCTACTTCGCATTGATTTGAAGAAAATCATGTGATTCGCTTGGATTTGAAGCTAAATCGCTTGTTTCGCATGCAGTTGAAGCTGAATCATAAATAAAACAAGTATTTGAAGCTAAACCCTTTGCTTCGCATGGATTTGACTCTAATTCTTTTTCTACGCATTGATTTGAAGTTAAATTATGTGTTACGCTGGGATTTGAAGCTCACTTGTTTGTTTCGCCTGCATTTTAAGCCTTATCACTTATATCGCAAGTATTTGAGGCTAAATCATTAATGTCGCATGGATTTGAAGCTAAGCCTTCTACTTCGCATTGATTTGAAGCTAAATCATGTGTTTCGCATGGAT